>NW_015174872.1:0-71938 GCF_001447785.1 Gekko japonicus | reverse complement strand
CTCCCTGCTGAATGGGGGGTGAGGGGAGAGGCAGAAGCGAGCTCAGCTGGCCGATCAGCTGCAAAGCCAAGCTGCACCCTCCGCTCCCTCGCCAGGCCTCCTTTATGCACTCCACATGGAACCACTCCATGCCCCACTGAGGGGACCTTCAGTCAACTCCCTTCTGCTCCAGACCCATGTCCAGAAGCACAGTGCCTGCCCCCCTAGCCCAGAAGGCATGGCTCTCCCTATTTCCTTCCTTCCTTCCTTCCCCTCCCTCCCTCCCTCCCTTCCGGAGGCTTAAAAATGGCATCCCCAACTTTGCGAAGGGCTTCTAGCCATGGGGCGCTGAAGATCGCCTCTCCCCCGGCACAGAGCTGGTGGATTGAGGTGTTCTGATGCCCCGACGGTCTCACCGCTGTGTTCCAGTACTAAATTCAGAGACGCACACCGGGACAAGCGAGTGGAGGTTGAGCATTTTACATGTTTGATGGCGAGATCTACATGATCTACATTGAAAGTGAGTTTGGTTGAAACAAGAACCAGAGAAATGGCTAAAAGTCTTCCCTAAAGTAAGCGAGGGGGGGTATGGAAATAAAAACGGACTTAAAGCATGCCTTTTAAAAGGGGGCGGAACTGAAAGCAAAATAGGACTATAGTAAGGAACTTACAAGAAAATTACAGGTGATTTGCAGACTTTAGAGACTTTTAGCAAACTTTGTTAAAGGTAAACAGCTTCAAAGATGTCGCTGAAGAAGACGGAGAAAGATAAGCAAACAAAACCTAAGCTTCCTTCAGGAAGTGCTAGCTCAGCGAGTGTGATCACGTGTCCGGAAACAACCATAGACTTCTCTAAGATGCTAAAAGGACCATTGCACCCCTGCTGGAGCAAATAAAGACAATCAAAATTTCGCTGCACAGCAACAGCAACTGGATGAGACTTTTAAAAAAACACAGCAAACAGCTGAGAATCTGAAAGAAGTGGATGCCAGCACCAAAAAGCTTAAAAAGCAAATGCAGGATATGGAAAAGAAGAGAAACTCTGATGAAGCCCAGCTTTTACAGCTACAAATGGAAAAGGCAAGCATTATACTGAGATTTCAGGGAGTTCCTGAGACTAAAGGGGAGAATCTTAAACAGATTTGGAGTGATGCTTTGGGACCGGTGACAGATTTTAACGTGGATTTTCTTCAAGGCAAAATGGATGTGATCTATAGGTCATATTCAGAATACATAAAGAAAAATAATCTGCCCGGCGAGGTGGTGGTGAGATTCTCCAGAAAATAAGTGAGGGATCAAATATTAAAAGGAACCAATGGAACTACTCTTGAAATTGATGGCAAGAAGATAAGAAAGACATTCCCTTTGAAATAAGGAAAAAAAGGAAAAAATACAAAGACTTGGCTTTGTTTCTACAAAAGTACAACATATCCTACAAATGGATCGTACCCGAATGCATACTCTTCAAATTTAAAGATAAGAGGGAAAATTGACTCTGTTATGAAAGCAAGAGAGTTTCTGCAGCAACAATTGGATCCAACAGGAGAAGAGGATGAGAAGAGCAACAAGGGGAGTGATGATGAAGCACTTACTGGAGAAGATTCGGAATGTGGGGCAGCTGCCCCCAAGCAAAGATATTGATTGAGGAGAGGAGGAGGAGAAGATTGGATTTATACCCCGCCCTGCACTACCCAAGGGAGTCTCAGAGCGGCTTACAAACTCCTTTCCCTTCCCCTCCCCACAACAGACACCCTGTGAGGTAGGTGGGGCTGAGAGAACTCTGACACAAACTGCTCTTTCAGGAACAGCTGTGCCAGAGCTTGTGAATGACCCAAGGTCACATCAGCAGGTGCAAGTGGAGGAGTGGGGAATCAAACCCGGTTCTCCCAGATTAGAGTCCGCGCACTTAACCACTACACCAAACTGGCTCTGAGGAAAAGAAGAGGCAAATGAGATGCTAATTTTCTCTGAAGTTTGACTTTTGACTTATTTAACCGTTCTTGTTCATGGTTCTTTACGAAGTCAGAATACCTGGACTTAAATTATTTAAGCGATGTTAATGATCACCTACAATGTAACAAAATACTCTTTATTTTATTCAAAGCTATTTTACTGTAAGCATTATATGACCCCCACCTCTTGGGGTTTTAGTGGTTCATCTTTACTTTCTACCGTAATTTATAGTTTCCCCTTCCCTATTTTTCTTGTAGGTTTTAGAAAATAATTTTTTTTTGGGGGGGGGGGAAATGGCATCCCCACCTGCAGTCTTAAGTGGTGCAGTCCACTCTACCACTTCCCTTGAATTGCTTGAGAGGCCAACCTTTATGTAACACAGGAATCTCATAATGGTAAATAAGATATCAACTATAGCAAAAAAGAAAATGCTAGCTTCATTTCACTTGAAAGTAAGAATCACTAAAATAAATCTCAGCTCTTTTTCACTATGCTGATTTTGCCTCAATCTTCAACAGAGTATAATCACTGCCTGCTGGCTCCCTCTGGGCAGAATACATACTGCCCTTTTCAGTTGCTCAGTAGTTGCTTGGTTGCGTTGGTGGCATAATTTTAAGACTACCAAACTTCTAGTTTACCTAGCAGTTAGAAATTTCACTCTGAAGTAAAGATTTCAGTGTAAACTTGGAGCTTTATATCAATATTGTTGTTTGCCAATTTAGAAGTCTGATTTAATAAATTTTGAGAGAAAAATACCATGGCTTTCATCCTGTTTAAGGAAAATTTGCCAGGTTTCAGACAAAGGATAAGCTGGAAAGAGAACTGAGAAGGAAGGTTCCTTTTGTACTAGCCTTAGCCATAATTGGCTTCTGCCTCCACTCCCCACCAAGATGAGCAGATGAAGCTATTGTCAGAATCAACAGATGTAAAGGGAATTCAACAAATGTAATTATCATGATCAATATAATAGCTAGCATTTTAACAGGGAAATAATCTAGCAAGGGTTATCCTAAAATGAATGTCATTTTGTCTCATTCATCTCTCTATGAAAAAGGTAGCCCAGTAGGCAATTTTCAGTTTTATTTTCTTTGTGAAGCACACAAATTATCTAATGCATCAAACTTGAGTACATTTCAGTCACAATGCTTTAAAAATCTTACCATAGATGTACTCATTTTATGTCCCAATCGAGTTTCATGATTTCATTTCAAAATGGCTTTCAGAGCAATGGATTAAAACATAATCTTAATTATAAAAATCACTGTTAGCATACATATGCTTGGATAGACTATTGTTTGTGATAATGGGCTGGTGTAATGGCTTCAGTGTGGTTCCCTAAAAATAGTCAGTGCTGTAAATTGTTAAATTTGGTTATTTGGAAATTAAAGGAAAATCTGGTTAGAGATAAATATTATAATACAGGTGGTGTTGGTATCCCCAGCTACCTGCACTTGACACCATATCCCACTGCTTCCACCACTCCCACTCATTCCCTTCTTGTTTCCCATGTTCCCATGTTCCAGGAGCCAGTTTTGTGTAGTGATTAAGTGCGCGGACGCTAATCTGGGAGAACCGGGTTTGATTCCCCACTCCTCCACTTGCAACTGGCTGGATGACCTTGGGCAAGCCGTAGTTCTGAAAAGAGCTGTTCTTGAAAAAGAACAGTTTCTGTCAAGAGCTCTCTCAGCCCCACCTACCTCACAGGGTGTCTGTTGTGGGGAGGGGAAGGGAAAGGAGTTTGTAAGCCGCTCTGAGACACCTTTGGGTAGTGAAGGGCGGGGTATAAATCCAACCTCTTCTTCTTTTTCTTCATCCATAAACACAGTGTGGCAAGCTGCATACTCTCAGTGTTCAAACCCTCTCATCTATTCAGGCATCCCAGTTGGGTATGCATGGCTTGCTTAGTTGTGTTTAAAAAGACATCTGGGGAACAGGGAAGGAAGGAACAGTAGGTACTCTTCTGGCCTCCGGAATGAGGAGGTGGGGGCAGTGGCAGTGATGACGGGGTAGGGGCAAGATGGCAGTAGAGGCTGCTGCACCCCAGAATCTGCTGCTTAAGGTCACCGGCTAAATTGCCTCATTGTAGAGTCAGCCATGGATACAGGAGTGGTAACAACATACCTCAAGGGTCAACAAATGCAAAGTGTCATTTACTAGTTCAAATATACACTGTGATTTTAAAAATAATTTCAGAATGTTATCTAATTAATACTTTGATTAGTGGTTGATAATTTAATTTTAAGATATTTTAAAACCTCCATCGTTTCTATGTATTTCGTCTTCAGAGAAGACAGGAAATTCATCTTTCCTGGTTTCAGGTAAACCACTTTGCCTTAAGATAGTATTCAGGCTGTAGTATGTATGTATTTCCTATTGTTGCTCTGCTTATTTGTGCTGTGTACTGTTTTACTATAGAATCATAGAACCATAGAGTTGGAAGGGGCCATACAAACCATCTAGTCCAACCCCCTGCCCAATGCAGGGCCAGTCTAAAGCATCTCTGACAAATATTCGTCCAGCCTCTTCTTGAAAGCTGTCAGTGAAGGGGAGCTAACCACCTCTCTAGGCAACTGATTCCACCTTTGTACCACCCTGACCATAAAAATTATTTTCCTAATATCCAGCCGATACCTTTCTGAATGTAATTTAAACCTGTTGCTTCAGGTGCTATCCTCTGCTGCCAACTGGAACAGTTTCTTTCCCTCCTCCAAATGACAGCCTTTCAAATATTTAAAGAGAGCAATCATATCCCCCCTCAATCTCCTCTTCTCCAAACTAAACATTCCCAAGGCCTTCATAGGTCTCAGTCTCCAGACTCCTGATCATCCTCGTTCCTCTCTTCTGCACCCTCTCAATCTTGTCCACATCCTTTTTGAAGTGAGGCCTCCAGAACTGCACACAGTACTCAAGGTGCACCCTGACCAAGGCAGTATACACATGGGCTATCACCTGAGTCAGATTGAGGTGATGAGAGAGGAGGTCCTAAAGCTGATAGACAACTCAAAAACTGATAAATCACCAGACCCAGATGGCATACATCCGAGAGTTCTGAAAGAACTCAAATGTGAACTTGTGGATCTCCTGAGAAAAATATGTAATCTTTCCTTAAAATCAGCCTCTATTCCTGAGGATTGGAAGGTAGCAAATGTCACTCCCATCTTTAAAAAGGGTTCCAGAGGAGATCCGGGAAATTACAGGCCAGTCAGTCTTACGTCGGTACCGGGTAAATTGGTGGAAACCATTATTAAGGAAAGAATTAGTAGACACATAGATGAACAAAACCTATTGAGGCAGACTCAGCATGGGTTCTGTAAGGGAAGATTTTCTCTCACTAACCTGTTAATGTTCTTTGAGGGGGTGAACAAACATGTGGACAAGGGGGATCCAATAGATATTGTTTACCTTGACTTCCAGAAAGCTTTTGATAAAGTTCCTCATCAAAGGCTCCTAAGCAAGCTCAAAAATCATGGGATAAAAGGACAAGTCCTTTTATGGATCAAAAACTGGCTAATTAATAGAAAACAGAGAGTGAGTATAAATGGGCAGTTCTCCCAGTGGAGGGGGGTAAGCAGTGGGGTACCACAGGGATCAGTACTTGGTCCACTGCTTTTTAACTTGTTCATTAATGATTTGGAGTTGGGAGTAAGCAGTGAAGTGGCTAAATCTGCGGATGATACGAAGTTGTTCAGGGTGGTGAAAACCAGTGAGGATTGTGAGGCACTCCAAAGGGATCTGTCAAAGATGGGCAAGTGGGCGTCAACATGGCAAATGGGGTTCAATGTGGCCAAGTGCAAGGTGATGCACATTGGAGCCAAAAATCCTAAATATAAATACACATTGATGGGGTCTGAACTGGCAGAGACAGATCAAGAGAGAGATCTTGGAGTTGTAGTAGATAACTCACTGAAAATGTCGAGACAGTGTGTGACTGCAATAAAGAAGGCCAATGCTATGCTGGGGATTATTAGGAAGGGTATTGAAAACAGATCAGCCAATATAATAATGCCCCTATATAAATCAATGGTGAGACCTCATTTGGAATATGGATAAGAGGAAGTACTTCTTCACCCAAAGAGTGATTAACACTTGGAATTCACTGCCACAGGAAGTGGTGGGTGCTACAAGCATGGACGGCTTCAAAAGGGAATTAGATAAGCATATGGAGCAGAGGTCCATCAGTGGCTATTAGCCACAAGGTATAGATAGGGGCTCTGGGGCAAGTGATGCTCTGTCATCTTGCTGCTTGGGGGGGTCAACAGTGGGAGGGCTTCTAATGTCCTGGCCCCACTGGTGGACCTCCTGATGGCACTGGCATTTCTGACCACTGCGTGATACAGAGTGTTGGACTGGATGGGCCTTTGGCCTGATCCAACATTGGCATCTCTTATGTTCTTATGTTCTTGTGACTTCCTGCGATTTCAATGCTATGGCCCTTTTAATACAACCCAAGACTGAATTTCCTTTTTTTTACCACCACATCACACTGACTGCTCATATTTAGTTTACAGTCCACTCTTACCCCAAGATCTCTTTCACATACACTACTCCCCAGAAACATATCCCCCATCCAGTATTTGTGCTTGACATTTTTGTGGCCCAGATGTAATACTGTGCATTTATCTTTGTTGAATTGCATTCCGTTTGCAACTGCCGACTTCTCCAGAGTATTCAGGTCTTGTTGCATTTTAACTCTATCTTCTTGGGTGTTTGCTACTCCTCCCAATTTGGTATCATCAGCAAATTTAATTAGTAGCCCTTCTACCCCTTCATCCAGATCATTGATAAAAATATTGAAAAGTACCAGGCTCAAAACTGAGCCCTGCGGCACTCCGCTGGACACCTCCCTCCAATCCGATGAAACGTCACTCTTTGGGTGCAGTCCTCTAACCAGTTCTAACTACCTCTAACTCTAACTACCAAAGCAAATGAATTGTCTGAAAAGGTAGCTACCTTAAATACGTAAATAATGAAAGAAGGCCCTGGTCACATGGGAGGATTTGCCATGCGAGAGGGATGGATCGAGGGTGCATCAAGCGGGCACGATCACACCGCAACATCTGGGAAGCAGCATGCACCCGTCTCCGATCCGTCCCTTCCGGTCAAAACTCTGCATCAAAAAAACCCCTAGAAAACACTACTACCTAGCTGAAAATCCGCTGCAGAGGCGGCCGTCTGATCGCTGGCACACCCGTCTCTCCCACAGCATGCAAGGTCCTGCCGAACAGCGGGCTGGCCTCACTCTCCGGTCGGTGGCTTCCTCCCGGCATCTGATCATGCTGGGGAGGACCTGTGTGGCAGCTGCGCGTCTCTGTTGGTACAGCTCAAAAAAGCCACACTTTGGCTGCGCCTATTTCCTCCAGTGTGACCAGGGCCGAAGTTTCTTTCTGTAAAATGTATCACTGAGGAAATTAGAGGTGTAATTTGTCCAAAGCACTGGGAATAATTTCTATGTCCTTTTCATGGCCCCATTGGGCCATGTGGAAGCTATGGGAATGCCTCCACACTAGCACTAGGGCAAGGTCACATTGTTGGCATCAGGGAGAAAAGATTTGTTTGCTTAGCACTAGAGGGCTGGTCTTAATTATGGGATAAATTTAATATCTCAACTTTTGACTGTACAATGTAGAAAAGTCTGTTTTAAGACTGTCCAATGTACAGAAGTCCTTTAATCTTTTCTAGAAATTGGAGTATCTTGAGTTTATTTATTATTTAAACTTTTACCCCACCCTCCCCGCCAAGGCAGGCTCAGGGCAGCTTACATAAAACCCAATAAATACAAAATACATCTCAGTATAAAATACACAAGAAATAGTTTAGACCATTAATATATCAATGGCAATCCAGATATAGTAAAGTGCATTTAAGAGCACGTTCAGCGGTGCATCCACTTCAGATAACTTCAGCTGGAAGTAAGTTGGCACAGGGCAAAGCTGATAAGGTGCAGCTCCTATCGGAATGCCTGCCAGAAAAGCTCCGTTTTCACTGCCCTGCAGAACTGTCCCAGGTCCCGCAGGGCCCTGATCTCAGCTTTATAGATGATGTAGAAATACCTTAACTATTTGGGGGCAATCTTCATATACTCCTTTTTATATAGGCATTCTACTTTCAGATTTTTCTAGTAAACAAAGATATCAGTTTATTTAGAATCATTATCATGTCTGAATTCACATCACAGAAAATGGCTGTCATGTTTAGGTCCCTTAAAATTGCATGTGTATGGTGGTTGATCACTATGGTAAATTGTTTGCAAATCTCATCAACTGGCTACTGCCATGCAGATTGTCTTACTATGCTGTTATAAAACATTTTTGTCAACAAGCAGTGACAGCATGGAGAATCTATGTGACACCTGAACAGCGTGGTGGACTGTATAATATTCTGCTCTAAATTACTGAAGTATCAGATGTGAAACTTGATTATGCTTTGCTTTTTACATATATACAATCAGGGATACTTGATCACCTGCCAGTTCAATTTGCATCCTGCTTGCTGGTTGCAATCAGTGAGAGTGGAGGAACAAATGGCAAGAAATGCAGATTCTATGGGAAATTTGTGGTACAATATTATGGTACAGTGTGTGTGTGTGTGTGTGTGTCTTTCTGTTTAACACCCCAGCTGGAGTCAAATCTTGAGAGAGGTTTCCCAGTAGATGGATGGATTCATGCAGCTTTCTAACGAATGTTTGCTGTTAAGATATGCACAACTATTATTTTGGTATGTTTTAAACTTGGTGCTGTACTTGAAAAAAGATTGATATAGTGTAAATGTACAGGTTCAGACTTTAAGTTCGAAAGCAAGAAATTGCAAGTAGATAAATAGGTACCACTTCAGTGGGAAGGTAACAGCATTCCGTGCGCCTTGGTGTTTAGTCATGCCGGCCACACGACCACGGAAATGTCTTCAGACAGCACTGGCTCTTCGGCTTTGAAATGGAGATGAGCACCACAACCCTAGAGTCGGATTCGACTGGCTTTCGAGCAAGGGAACCTTTACCTTTACCTTTTTATGCTTCTTATCAAAATCCAGTCTAACTTTTAAGGGCTTAGGAGTAGCAGCCCCTAATTCTGCTTCAGAGTTGGAGGATTCTGCCGAGCTGCTCGAGGTTTTGTCAGAGCTTTCCCCCCATTTTATCTTCTTATTTTTCTGCATCTGTGTTGTCCGCCGCTTTCTCAGATCCATCTCTCGCTTTCTGTTGTTGCTCCAGGAATATTTTCGCTTTAAGAACAGAGTCAATCTTTTCTTTTTTCCCATTGTAGTTGAAGATAAGGCCTTCCGGTATTATCCATCTGTATGGAGTGGTATGATTTTGCAAAAACAATGCTATGTCTCTGTATTGTCTCCTTCTTTTCCTGATCTGAAATGGAACATCTTTTAAAACTTTGATTTGTTCTCTTTTGATTTTCAGACAATTCCATTTGTCGCTTTCAAAATTAAGTCTCTTGTTTACCTTTTTGAGAATTTCGTGTATACTTCCTTGGGTAGCTTGTTGTTTTTTTAAAATAAATTCTGGATATATATGATATACCATATCCATATCGCTTTGTATCACTTCTGCTGTTAAGCCTACCATGGGAGCCAGATCTTCACTTAAAATCTCTTTCAGGTTCTCTCCTTTCTGCTCCGGAATGTTTTGAAAACTCAGGACATAGCTGATTTTTCCATTTGAAGAAGCAGCTGTTGTTGACTCTGAGATTTTTTTCTTTTTCCACTACCTCCAGTCTTTGTCCAAACTCTTTGGACTTAACATCAACTTTTTTCAGCTTTTGGCTAACTTCTCTGTTTTTGCTGAAGTTTCTTTGAGCTCCTTTTGTAATGTATCAAACTTGTTGTTGGTTGGTCATCTGGTCCAGTAGAGGGTGCAAAGCTGCAGCAATCATTTTAGGAAAGTCTATGGTTACTTCCAGTTTAGTGACCGGAGTAAAGATGCAGAAGTAACTGGGTGATTATAGCTGAGATTGGATTAAGGTGGTTGGTAAAATCTGTGAATAGCAGTCAATTAGCATACAAATACAAGAGTTACAGATGTGAAAATCAAGTTTGAGTCCAGTGGCACTTCCAAGGTGAACAAAGTTCAATTCTGGGTATAAGCAAGAACTTAGAGACTTAGCATATGTAGATGCATGCTCCTTCAGATACATTAAAACAGATCTCCTTTAACGTTACATATAGGTAGAGAAGGAGGGGGTAGTTGCCAGGAAGGCTAATTAGAGTCAAGATGCATAACTAACTGAACAATAAATACAGCTAAGATTTGAATAACGCATTTAGTAAGATCCATGGATAGCAGTGAATCAGTATACAGATAATAAAAGAGTTAACTGAGTAATAAATACATTTAAGGTTGGAATAATGCATTAGGTAAGACCTGTAGATAGCAGCAAATTGACATACAGATAATAAAAGAGAGAAGAAGAAGAAGAGAAGGAGGAGGAGGAGGAGATTGGGTTTATACCTTGCTCTTCACTCGGAGTTTCAGAGTGGTTTACAAACTCCTTTCCCTTCCCCTCTCCACAACAGACACCCTGTGAGGTAGGTGGGGCTGAGAGAGCTCTTTCCAGAACTGCCCTTTTAAGGACAGCTCTTGTCAGAACTATGGCTTGCCCAAGGTCATCCAGCAGCTGCAAGTGGAGGAGTAGGGAATCAAACCTGGTTCTCCCAGATTAGAGTCTACACACTTAACCACTGCACCAAACTGTCTCTCAACAGATGTGAGAACTGAGTCCAGTGGCACCTTTAAGACCAACAGTTTAATTCTGGGTACAAGTGATAACTGAGTGACTTAGCATGTGTATTGAGATAAGAAGCTGATATCTCTGTTAAGCCCTGGGGGTTCCATTGTCCATAGTTTTGTAATAACTTGAAATTCAGCAATCTACAGTTCTAGTGTCTCTGAAATTCCTTTGCAATAAAACAGCTACTTTGAGGTCGCCCATTGAGGGCCCTGGGAGATTGAAATGTTCTACAGATTTCTCAGTTTTGTGATTCTTGATATCAGATTTGTTTCAATTTATTCTTTGGTGTAGGGTTTGACCTGTTTGCCCTATGTAGAGAACTTGAAGGGCATAGTTGGCATTTATTTATTTATTTATTATTTCGGTTTCTATCCCGCTCGAACCCCCCCCCCCCATGGGTCTCTGAGCGGCTTACAGTATTCTTAATTAACCCTATCTATGGCCACATTTCAATTGGGGTGGGGACTACCCTACCGGCACCCTGTGGAAGGAGTTGTTGTACTTCTCACTCCTGGTTCGGCTGCTGGCTATTGCTGGCTCGGCGCTTTGTTCCGTTCTCCTTCTTGCGATCCTTGGCGTCGGCTGGTAGGTCCATTTGGTGCACGGCTCGTATCGGTGCAGCCTTGGCTCCATCCATCGTGGCTCCGCCTGCGCCTGCGTCTCCTGGCTCCACCTGCCGACGTCTGGTCACAGCTCGCCGATGTTGTGCTCGATCGCCATTTTTCGCCGCTCACCATCGAAGTTCTTCACTCGCCACCGATGTTCCACCCCCTTAATGGCATATACAATGTTAGCAGCTGAGCACATGAATAAGCCTGAGATTGTGTAGTAGTTGATGTTGTTAGATCCAGTGATTGTGTTCTCTGGGTGTTTGTGGCAGCAAAGTCAGCAGCTGGGTTTATTGCAAGCTCTGGTACCAATGTGTTAGCCAAATTGCCTTGATTCTGATTGATATTTAGGGGATTTAAGATGTACCACGAGACAATAGGCAAACAAGCACAGGTGTATACAGGGGTCCCACTTCTTCCCAGCTCACCAGGAATAGACTCAAAGGCAGGCTTCAGTATAAAATGATTTCCTTTACTGAAGATGTATCACAAGCATACAATATCACAAACACACTCACAATTATACAGTTCTAAGAAAATTAGATAGAAGAGGATAGCCCTTTCTCATTAGCAGAATGTTTCATTGAGGGATAATACTGTTACCTGTCCACGATGGGATGGAGCAAACCTCAGGAAAAAGTTAGGGAGTCTATAGGGAAATGGGGTCGTGTCTTGAATCAGCATAGACACGTGGAAAGACTCTTGGGTAGCTAGTCCAGAGTCAGCAAGATAGGTAGGGTTTAGATGTCGAGAGAGAGAGAGCACATGGCTGGGTGCCCCTTTTAAGAGGGGGACTTTGAGGGTTGAGCCAGGCTGGTTACAAGTCTTGGCCCACCTCCTATTAGTCCATCCCAAAAACATCCTATTGGAGCAGGGTTTAGGGGGAGGGGATTAAGGGAGTGGACAATATTGAGATCTAGTAACTTTGGGCAGAACAGTGGCACTGGAAGGGATTATGACTCATGCGGCCAGAGTCTTTGTCATTAAGATTTCGTGATTGTCTTCTGTCTGTCACCTTTCAGCTAGGTGAGGTTTTGTGGGGGAGGGGAATGCTGTCTGCATGTGCTGAAAGACGCTTCTCATGGTGTTTGGATTTCTTTGTCTCTGGTCTTCTCTCTGGGTTTACAGTGCTTCACATGGCTAGGGAGCTGGTCCATCTTACAGCAGGCAAGAGGGCAGGTAACTTCCAGGAACCATTGGCACAACATCTCACAGGAAAGCTTTCTGCTTCTGGGTGTGTGTCTAGCTGGCATCCTTTTTGGGTCATCACACAGTTCAGTCCCTATTTGCACATTGCTTGCACAGTCCAGGTTTTATTACTTATGAACTTTGTCCATAAGAACGCAATATGCACCTTGCAGGGCAAGAAATGTCTATCGAATTAGATGCTGTATTATTGTGGGTGAGGAATTGTTTGAGATTGGGGGGGCTGTCTGTGCGCAAGAAAAGGTTTGCCCCTCCAGTACTTGTGAAAGAGAATTGTCATTATCCATTAGAGGTTGTAAGTCACTGATGATGCATTGAACTGCTTTGAGTTGAGAGCTGTATGTGACCACTAGTAGTGTTCTGTTACTGTCTCTTTTGTTGCCTGTCTTGCAACAGGTTTTCTCTGGGCACAATTCTGGTTTTGTTAATTTGCTACAAATGGAAAAAGCTAACCTTAGTCCTCTGGTGCCAAGGGGTCCCTGAAGAAAAAGAAGAGAATATAAAGCAATTGCTGAGTGAGGCGCTAGCCCCAGTCACAGATTTAAAAGCGGAATACCTTGTAAGCGAAATGGATGTGGTTTATAGAACCTATTCTGTTTATATCAAGAAAAAAATCTGCCTGGGGAGATAGTGGTTAGATTCTCGAAGAGACATGTGAGGGACCAAATCCTGAAAGCAACTACAGGAACACCCTTGAAAATTGGAGGTAACATCATCAGGATCTTAAAATTTCCATTTGAAATAAGGAAGAAGAGGAAGAAGTACAAGGACTTGATCCTGTTATTAAAAACAAACAACATTCCTTACAGATGGTTGACCCCCGAAGTTGTCATTTTTAAACTGCAGGATAAAAAAGAAAAAAATTGGTCTTATCTTTTCTAATCCCCAATTTATATGTACGCTTGGGGGCAGCTGCCCCCTTATCGGAAAGAGAGTCCTCGTTGGAAGACACCAAGTCCAATTCAACACTGGATTTGCTGTCATCTTCTTCCTTCTTGACCTCAGCTGTCTCTCCCAGCTGCACTCTCAGGAACTCACGTGCTTTGGAGACAGAGTCAATCTTTTCTTTTTTATCGTGTAGTTTGAAAATGATAGCTTCTGGAATTAACTATCTGTAGACAATGCTGTTTGTTTGTAGAAAAAGGATTAAGTCTTTATATTTTTTTCTCTTTTGTCTTATTTCAAATGGAATGTCTTTAGGAATCCTGATGGTATTGTCCCCGATTTTCAAGGGTGTTCCTGTAGTTGCTTTCAGGATAGAATCTCTCACATGTCACTTTGAGAATCTGACCACTATTTCCCCAGGAAGATTATTCTTTTTGATGTACACGGAATAGGATCTATAGACCACATCCATTTCGCTTCCAAGATACTCCACTTTCAAATCTGTAACTGGGGCTAATGCTTCACTCAGGAGTTGCTTTAGATTCTCACCTTTTGATTCTGGGACCCCTTGAAACCATAGGACCAAATTTGCTTTCTCCATTTGCAGCTGTAAAAGTTGTGATTCTTCCAAAGCTTGTTTCTTTTCCAGCTTTTGCACCTTTTTCTTGACTTTTTTAGTGTTGGCGTCCATTTCCTTCACCTTCTCAGCCATTTGCTCCATTATTTTTAAAGTCTCAGTCAGTTGGAGCTGCTGAGTTGCAAGATTCTGGTTTAGAGTCATCAGCTGTTGTTTGATGTTAGTCATCTGGTCCAGCAGAGGGCGCAAGGAATCTGCCAACATTTTGGAGAACTCAGTGACCTCTTCCAGCTCATGGTCCCGGCTAGTTTCACTTTTGCTCGTTTGTCTTTCTCTTCCCTCTTCCCCGCCATCTTTATGGATTGTTTACTTTTATGAAAACTTCTCTGAAATACGCCCATAGGCTTATCCATGCTCTGGTAAGTCTCTCAAAACAGATTTCAATGCTTTTTCTTCCACTCTCCCCTTAGTATTTCGTTGTTTAGTTCATACGCATGGGAGGGCCCCCTCCCCTGCTCGCTTTTCTCACCGTTCCCAGAGGGTAGCTTCTTTTTTAAATTTTCGTGTTCGCTTTAACCCGACTCACTGTTCATTGTTGGTCACATGACCTCACTCGGCACATGTTCAAAATGCTTGATCACTGACGCTTGTCCCGGTCAGCGGCTCTAGAGCCATATGGACACTCAGCAGCAGGACCGTCGGGGCAGAGGTGCACCTCAATTCCCCAGCATTGTGCTGGTGAAGAGGTCGCCCCTCAAAAGCCCCATGGCTAGGAGCCTTTTGCCAAGGCTCGGGGGGGTAGTGACCTGTCACCCCCCTCCTTTCCGCTGGTGCGCAGATCACATCCCCGGGAGATGCCTCCACCAGCATGTCGCCATAAACCGGCAGTCCAACTCTATTTCTAAAGCGCGTGCGTTCCTGAGACTCCAACTGGGAGAGTCTGGTGAGGATGGCAAGGAAGAAGAAGACAGCAAACCTAGTGATGAAATGGACTCTGCTACTTCCGATGAGGACTCTGTCTCTGAAAAAGGGGCAGCAGCCCCTAAGCGAGAATATCAATTAAGGATTAGAAAAGATAAAACAAAATGAAGGCTGAAGAACTCTGAGTTGTGCCTTAAGGCCTTAAAGATATTAATGATGCTCTTGTGATTTTCTTTAAATAGTGAAAACAATGGTTTTAAAAATAAATAATATAGCATGATTGACTATGTTCAATGTAATCATAGCATTTTAGATTAATACTGATACAAGCTATTGTAATGATCTTCTATTCTTGGGTTTTTAGTTTGGTTTGGTTTTCTTTCCTTTCTCCCATAGATGTAGTTTTCCCTTCCCCTTTTTTTGTTGTAGTTTATAGAAAATGCAATAAAAAATCCCCTCCGGGGGCTTAAAAAAAAAGAGAGAGATGTGAGTGGGTGGGAGTTTCAGAAGTGTTGCTCCAAGTCAGCCATAAAGATGTTAGCATATTGCGGAGCCATGCAGGTCCCCATGGCTGTATCATGGATCTGAATGAACAAGTTGTCACTAAATTTGAAGTGGTTTGGTGTGAGAAAAAATGGCACAGTTTGGTGGCAAAGTCAGCTATGTTGTTGTCATAAATCATATTACTTATGGCTTGTAATGGATTCTGCATTCATGGTGACTAAAATAGTATTCTCTGGAAGGTTGTTCAAAGATTGAATTTTCCTCAGAAAGTCCATAGTGTTGCAAACATCACTAAGAGCGTTGATGGCATGAGTACTTCAAAAAGAGTCTATATATCCAGATACCCCACTGTGATAGTGCCTATACTTTGTGATCAGTTCTTGTAACCACTTAATGAATAGATGCTGCTGACTGTTCAGATGCAAAAAGCAAGCTTCATGTTCAGTGCTGGTCATTTAAATGATGCATCTGACTATATCACAAACATGGTATGAAATGCAAATAATTTCCTTCTTGAGAAGTAGGTCACTTTAATGACCTGACTATGACCTTGGAAGATATGTGTCTCTTCTCTGATAATCAAGAATTTTTTTTACCAAGTTTGTTGTTTGCTCCTTATTACCAAAAGGCATGATGTGATCCTGTAGTATATGTTACTATTGTGCATGTGCAAAGTTGCTTGGCATACAGCTGGAGATTAATTTTTGACAAAAACAAGGCATTCCATTCAGGAAGCAGCCTTATATGTAAGTGAAAAACTTTGATCAAGGTAAGTTCACCTGGTGATTGTGTTCATGTTGAAGTTCTCAGCATGTCTGAATAATATTCCCATATATACCAAATAACAAACTTCATATTATTAGTGAAGCACTCAATAATGCCAGTTTCTTACAGCTAATACTTCAACTGAATATTACCCTTTAATTATTTCCCAAGCAATGAATGTAGCTATTTATTATTTATGTAGCCACAGAAGTAGAAATATTTTAGTTACATTTTAAATACAGCAGAATACTCATTTCTTATTCTAAAAGCCTGCAGACATGCAGTATAAAACAATAATGATGGTAAAAATGAATTTAGTTTTAATTTGAAAAAACAGTTCTTCCTTTGAAAAATACTGAGATATTCCTTGGCATTTGAGAACTTCTAATAGCAAAGTTATTTTTTTTTAAACTAGTTGTAGAATTCAACTCATAGGCAAGTACAGAAGGACAAGGGGACAGGAAGGCACCACTTTCCTTGACAAGGGTACAAGTATACACCTTCTTCTAGCAATGCCACCATACAAATGTCCATTTTTGTGCTGACTCTTGCTTGCCCCTTCTTTTCAGATGTAATGCTCTGTATCAGGGTGATGCAAGTAATCTCTGGAATGACAGGGAAATGAGGCTTTACTTAATTCAGTCATGCTAGCAGAACTGGAGGGAAGAACCTGAGGAAAAGCCTCATCCAAAAATTAGGACTCACAGATTATTAGACCATAGTTAGGAACCTTTATCAATAGTTAATTTCATCAGTGAGTCTTTTCCAGAAAAAAATACACTTCTTTCTGTTATTAACATTCTCCTCTTCTGTACCACTTTGACTTGATTTTACAAGCTGGAACATGTTCAGGGAAGGGGAAGAAGGAGAAGGAGAAGGAGAAGGGGAGAGAGAGAGAGAGAGAGAGAGAGAGAGAGAGAGAGAGAGAGAGAAGGTTGTTATTGTATTTAGCCATAGGCCATTACAAACCACAAACAGAGAAGAATGCAATAAAACATGACAAATTGTATAAAATAAAATACAGTCTAAAACATTGTAAATCCATAATACCGAGGTTATAAACAGTTAATTAATTCACAGCATACCCACTAAAATCAGTATTAGCTAGTTCCCCTAGGAACAGCGTTGGCCCGTATTTTCCTTGCAGCCAAGGCAAATAAAGCCATTCTATTGGATACATTGGCATTGGCATCGGCTAGCAAAAATATAATCTTCTCTAGGATTGAATAAAAGATTAAAACTGATAAAATTCCAGATAAAATTTTTGACCTAGGTTGGGAATACAATGGGCATGAAGAAAAAGAAGAGATTGGATTTATACCCCGCCCTTCACTGCCCAAAGGTGTCTCAGAGCAGCTTACAAATGCCTTTCCCTTCCCCTCCCCACAAGAGACACACTGTGAGGTGGGTGGGGCTCAGAGAACTCTGACACAAACTGCTCTTTTTCAAGGACAGCTGTGCCAGAGCTTGTGACTGACCCAAGGTCACATAAGCAGGTGCAAGTGGAGGAGTGGGGAATCAAACCCGGTTCTCCCAGATTAGAGTCCGCACACTTAACCACTACACCAAACTGGCTCCACATGGCATCCACAAAGATGATGAGGGGTCTGGAGACCATGTCCTATGAGGAAAGGTTGAAGGAGCTGGGTATGTTTAGCTGGAGAGGAGACAACTGAGAGGTGATATGATAAACATCTTCAAGTACTTGAAGGGCTGTCATACAGAGGATGGTACAGAGTTATTTTCTGTTGCCCCAGAAGGTCAGATCAGAACCAATGGGTTGAAATTAAACCAGAAGAGTTTTCGACTAAACTTCAGGAAGAACTTCCTGACAGAGTGGTTCCTCAGTGGAACAGACTTCCTTGGGTGGTAGTGGGCTCTCCTTCTTTGGAGGATTTTAAGCAGAGGCCAGATGGCCATCTGACAGCAATGATGATTCTGAGAAATTAGGCAGATCATGAGAGGGAGGGCAGGAAGGGTTGCCTCAGTGCTTAGTTCTTGTGGCCCTTTCTTATATGCCCAGGGAGATGCTGATCACCACTTTGGTGTCAGGAAGCAATTTTTCTCCAGACCAATTTGGCTGCAGATTCTGGAGGTTTTTTGTCATCTGGGCATGGAACAGTGGTCACTGGGTGTGTGGGGGGGTATTTGTGAATTTCCTGCATTGTGCAGGGTGTTGGACTAAATTACCCCAGAGGTCCATTCTAACTTTATGATTCTATTATCAATAACATACCTGTCACCTCACCTAGTTGTCATACCCATTATTAAGTCTTGAGATGAGGTATTGAACTTCTGAACCAAAGATACAGGCTCAACAGGAGCCAATTTATATTTGTAAAAACCACACCCACCTTTAACAGCAATCAATACAAAGTAGGCCGCTAGGATCCTTCATTTGCATTAACTATATACAAAGTAACTATTTTCAGTACAGCAATTGGATATAAGGCAACAAATATGATTGGCTGTTACCAGCAACACAACCAATAGCCTTGAAGGCCTTCGGAGCCTTCACTCACACTCAAGCTCCAGCAGTACATAACACCCGTATTTGTGACAGCTTCTGTGTTCCATTTACCATCTTTCATACAGTTTTAATTTGCCCATCCCTTTCTCCTCTAGGATCTACCATTTTTTACATTTTGGGCCCATAACCAGCTCTCAACTCTATTTAGTTTCCAAGCCCAGAAATATTTTTTTTTATTCATGCACTTCCCTGTCCACCATAAGAACATAAGAGAAGCCAATGTTGGATCAGGCCAATGGCCCATCCAGTCCAACACTCTGTCACACAGTGGCCAAAATACCAGGTGCCATCAGGAGGTCCACCAGTTGGGCCAGGACACTAGAAGCCCTCCCACTGTTGCCCCCCCCAAGCACCAAGAATACAGTGCATCACTTGCCCCAGGCTGAGAGTTCCTATCTATACCTTGTGGCTAATAGCCACTGATGGGCCTCTGCTCCATACATTTATTCAATTCCCTCTTGAAGCCGTCCATGATTGTAGCCACTGCCACCTCCTGTGGCAGTGAATTCCATGTGTTAATCACTCTTTGGGTGAAGAAGTATTGCCCTGTAACTGGGGACAGAATCCTTCTCTAAAGTTAACTTCTGCCTATTCTTGGGGCCACCTTTGTCTTGTGATCTGGTGGAGTCCCTGTACAGATGGTCTTCTTTTTCCTGTTTTGGAGGCAGTTGCTGCCCAGGTGCTTGGTCCTTGCTTTGATGTTGTTCATTTATTTAAATTTTATTTATTTAAAACATTTCTATCCTACCTTACTGCCTCAGACTCAAGGTGATGAACAATTCAACAACTAAGCTGCAAGGATGTGAAGGATAATATTCCAATATGCAATTACAAATGTACAAATGTTGGACTCTTCCTGGATCCTAGGATTGGTAGTTATAGACATCTTACTCATTTACTCAGTGCTCTCCCTTCCTCCTGTAAAAGACAGCTCATGCCTTGCACTAGGGATGGTCTTTCCTGAGAGAGGGACACCCCAAAATGACCTCTGAACCTCCACACGCAGTGACCTCATGAAGCCAGGCTTGGCTTAAACTGGCTTTTACTGCGAGACTAAGAGAATCTCATTTTGGCTTAAACATAGGCCCAGTGAGAACACAGAGTTAGCTGCACTGTCAGAACATCCTCCATACAAGCAATTCCCCCTTCTCCTATCAGTCCATAAGGACTAGAATGGTTAAATCTCTGCTCTTGTCTCAGGCATCTTCTGCTGACCAAATGGCCAGTCTTTTGTCTGTCAAATGTACAAGCAGGCAGAGACAAAGAGCCTCTGGTGTGTGTCATTGTCATGAATGGAGTATGTTGCATGTTTCCTGCCCCCAAATCCTGTCCCACCTGTATTTCAGGATATACCTTCTAGATAATCCTCTCATTCCTGTCTCCATATCTTTTTCTAAAATATCTGCATTCTGTATACCTATGCCAGACCCATCAAGTTAAACATTAACTCTTTATGTCTAGTGAATGGTCATCTATTCAGGTTCATCCTGCCACACATTAAGGAACCCCAACTCCATTTCCTGGCACCTGGGAAATGCCAGACCATGCTATTGTTTCATGATGGCAATTCCATCAATCCACTGTGAAACTAGCCACCACACTTTAGCATACCCTCAGGATACTTTTGGGGTATACATATATCCAGTCCTACACAGGTATGGTGTGATTGGGCTGGGCGCGCACAAAGCCATCACCTCTGATTATAACTCAGTTCAGCTGTGGTCTCGCTGGTCGGATCCATGCACCTCCTCCCTGCAACCTCTGGACCTCATCACCTGTACAGGATAGGTATAGTACTACTACAGTCTCCCCATCCCCTCTATCTGTCAGCTAACTCTTTTTGCTTCTCCTTGTATGCTTGCAATCCTTGCTTTGAGTGTAAATATCTAAATTATTGTTTTCCCCTAATAAAACCCATTTCATTCACAATTTAGACTGGTTATTGACTCAGCCAAGGGTCTAAAAGGGACTATCTCCATAAACACTGATAGCAGATTCCCGTTTCTACCCCAGCCTCTTGCTAGCTCTGACTTTGACAATAATTTCCCACTTAAACCAAAGGCAAGAATTGATTTAATAAAGTTGGTAGGGGTAACATTCCCTCTTCCTCTTGTATTATTCCACTTTAGTAAAGTTTATTTCTGTCTATTCCTTTACACCTTCCAAATTTGAATTAGCACTTCATCACCAAGATTTAGAGTCCTAGAGCATCCCAGAGTTGGAAGGGGCCTTGTAGGCCATCTGGTCCAATTTATGGCTTAGTGCAGGAAATCCAGAGCTAGAGCATTCCTGACAGATGGTTATCTAGTGTCTGCTTGAAAAACTGTAAGGAGAAAAAAAAATCATCACTCTCCTAGGTATTTGGTTCTATTGTCAAATTGCTGACCATTAAGAAATATCTTATGTCTGCTTTCCTGTAACTTCAGCTCATTACGTTTAGTCTTCCCCTCTGGAACAGCACAGAATTTTTTTTTTTTTGCCCTCTCCATGAGTATGAGCTTGTCTTCTCCAGGCTAAACATACTGAGTCCCTTCAATGTTGCCATGTTTTCCATAACCCTGACCATCTTAGTTGCCTTCCTATGAACCAATTCCAATGTTTCTACAGCCCATTCTACATCTAGCATTTGCTCCGTTGTTTTACCAAACCCACATTGAAACAGAAATTCCATTCTACATTGCATGCTATTTTCACTTTCTTTGATTGTCGGGTTTTATTGTAGCTTCCACACTGCATGCTGGTTTCACTTCCTTTGATCTCTCAGTGTTATGGTACTGTCTGCATAGATTTATGGCCATTTTATGGCTGTTCAGGGGTGACTGTGTAGTCAGTACAGTGTTGGCCCAGGTATTTGAATGTGGTTTTGAGCCACATCTTTTTCTGTTCCAGTGGGTGTTTGGTAAAACAATGGAGTGAATGCTAGATGCAGAATGGGCCATAATCTTTCTCCACACAGTTTATCCACACTGTTTTGGATGCCAGTATTGTAAAAGTGGCTGTCTGATGAGGCTTTAAAAATAGCAGAGGAAAGAAGGAAAGTGAAGGGCAAAGGTGAAAAGGAAAGATTTACCCAACTGAATGCAGATTTCCAGAGAACAGCAAGGAGAGATAAGGAGGCCTTCCTTAATGAACAGTGCAAAGTAATAGAGGAAAACAATAGAATGGGAAGGACTAGAGATCTCTTCAAGAAAATTGGAGAAATCAAGGGAGCGTTCCATGAAAAGCTGGCCATGATAAAGGACAAAAATGGTAGGGACCTAACAGATGCAGAAGAGATTAGGAAAAGATGGCAAGAATACACAGAAGAACTATACAAGAAAGACCTCAATGTCCTTGACAACCACGACGGTATAATCACTGACCTCGAGCCAGACATCCTGGAATGTGAAGTAAAATGGGCCTTAGAAAGCATAGGAACTAGAGATCAAATTGCCAACATTCGCTGGATTATGGAGAAAGCAAGAGAGTACCAGAAAAATATCTACTTCTGCTTCATTGACTATGCTAAAGCTTTTGACTGTGTGGATCACAACAAACTATGGCAGGTCCTTAAAGAGATGGGAGTACCAGACCACCTCACATGTCTCTTGAGAAACCTGTATAAGGGCCAAGAAGCGACAGTTAGAACCGGATATGGAACAACTGATTGGTTTAGCATAGGAAAAGGAGTACGACAAGGATGTATATTGTCACCTTGCTTATTTAATATATATGCAGAGTACATCATGCGAAATGCTGGCCTGGATGAATCACAAGCGGGAATTAAGATTGCTGGGGAAAAGATCAACAACCTCAGATATGCAGACGATACCACTCTGATGGCAGAAAGTGAAGAGGACCTCAAGAGCCTCTTGCTCAGGGTAAAAGAGGAGAGCGCAAAAGTGGGCTTGAAGCTCAACATCAAAAAAACTAAGATCATGGCATCCGGCCCCATCACTCCTTGGCAAATAGAAGGGGAAGTCGTGGAAGTAGTGACAGACTTCACGTTCCTGGGATCCCAGATCACCGCAGACTGTGACAGCAGCCATGAAATTAAAAGATTTCCTTGGGAGGAAAGTGATGGCGAACCTAAACAGCATGATAAAAAGTAGAGACATCACCCTGCCAACAAAAGTCCGCATGGTCAAAGCAATGGTATTCCCAGTAGTCATGTATGGCTGTGAGAGTTGGACTATAAGGAAGGCCGAGCGCCGAAGAATAGATTCTTTTGAACTATGGTGCTGGAGGAGACTCTTGAGAGTCCCTTGGACTGCAAGAAGAACAAATCAGTCAATCCTCAAAGAAATCAACCCTGACTGTTCCCTGGAAGGCCAGATAATGAAACTGAAGCTCAAATACTTTGGCCACCAAATGAGAAGGGAGCACTCACTGGAGAAGACCCTGATGCTGGGAAAGATTGAAGGTCAAAGAAGACGGGGACGGCAAAGGATGAGATGGTTAGACAGTGTCATAGATGCAACGAACATAAAATTGAGCAAACCTCAGAGGACGGCGGAAAACAGGAGGGCCTGGCGAGATCTTGTCCATGGGGTCGCGAAGAGTCGGACTCGACTGTGCGACTGAACAACAACAACAATTTTAAACATGGCAGCTATTTGGGTAACAGGAGCACCTTCACATGGAAACACTTCTAGAATACAAATGTTCTTGACTGTAGGCATTGATTTCTGACTCCACTAATTCCAGAATGCAGTTCAGCTATCCTATCACATCCCATTTAGTCCTCATTTAGTCCCTCAGGGCCAAACTAGATGAGATGCTGGGAGATTAATTCATGGATCTCATAAGAGATTTTATTAATATATAGGAACAGCCTCTCCCCCTGATATTGACTGGGAGCCCTTGCCTTTTTTACAACGTTAAAAAGCTACCCACAGTTGCTATTTGTTTCACTGGGAGAAATGTACAGGCAGCTCCCCTCTTTTAGATGTGAACAGGTAGGGTCTGTATAAATACTACAAGGTTTCCCGGGGGGGGGGGATCTCATGTCACAGAGGCAGCAATTGGGTGGTGGCTCTGCAAGCAGTGCAATCCTTCACCTTACTTCTGCATATCCGATATAGAGATGGGTCCACTTTCTTGCTAACTTGGCCCTTGCACAACTTTCTTTGATTACAAAATGCCTCTCTAAGCCTATTCTGTGAGCAAGGATTTTAAATGCCAATAATACAGAGACACTTTCTCCTGTCTGTTTGAAATGTAGTGGGAATGATACCTTGGGTTAGGGCTACAATCCCCGGAGTATTTGACTGTAGGAGTAAACTACTGCCAGAACTGTGTTGCCACTAAAACCAATGGAAACACAAACCAGGCTGACTAACTGAAATGAATACTAAATGAAACTAATCAAAATTAAATGAAACTAAATGTTTTTAAAGAAGCTAAATCAATGTTTTAAAAAATAAAATTAAGTAAAAATTGAGCAAATAATTGTGCACTTCCCTAATTTACAACACAAAAGTTTAGATAGGGTGCTGCAGAGATTGTACACTCTCTGCATCCATTACACCAAAAGTGACCGAAGTTTCTAGTAGGATGCAGAGTATATTTTCTTCTGACAGTTTTAAGGTGAAGAGTGTCACCCAGAGTCTACAATCAGGATTCAATCAAGTTTCCTAGTAAAGCAACAATAAGTAATAACCTTTCTGAAAGATTGAAAGCTGTTTACAGTGTTGGAAAATCTATTATGAAGGTCTCTATTATCGTGCAACCCCAAGTGTGCTACATGTTCTTCAAAAATATTTTTGAAAATAGCAGCACAATAGCAGATTGAAACTACAGCAAATAAGAAATCAAGTCTCAAAATCTAAAGTGGGAAAATAATAAATAAAAAAGCAAGAAAATATTTAGTTCATAGTCAATTTGATGTGCAGTTTGCTGTTTCAATTTACTACTCATTTGGTTTCCATTACTCGGTCTTCTTTTTAAAAGCGTTGGTATGTGGTGAACTGGGTTGGTGTGGGAGTAGAAGTATTATCCATTCTTTAGTAAATAGAAATAAATAGAGTGAGTCAGATATTATCATTTTGATCTGTACCAGTGATTATAATTTAAACTGCGGTGTTCTTTATGTGAGCAAAATAAAATTCTGAATATGAAAAATTAGAAACTTGTTCTGTAAAAATAATCCCTCTTATTTATATGGTATCTCACAACTACTGAAACCAATACAACAGCACCATTTCTCACCAGCAAAATCCAAATATTACCAAATGGGAAAGTCACTTTAACTCCACTTTAATACAATGATGTACGTCCAAAATAAACACCAGAAGAGTATGACTTCTGAGGTGTGGTGAATAGAAAAGAAAGCTTTGGTATCACACACAATCTTCTCTCTCTCTCTGACAGGGAACTTTTCATGTAACTTTGTAACACTTGTTTATCTCAATGCCATATACGTTTACTGTTTCACTCCAGTCTGTTATGAGACACAGACTTTCCTATAACTTTTCTTCACTTAAACTTTACTTTTTCCTAGACATTCAGCTTTTAGATCTCTTTCCCTTTTCACTGAACCACCTCAGCTGTCAGCTTAACTGCTTCAACACCGAACTCAACTGTCAACATCTAACTGTCACTCTTGACTGACTCACATACTCATCCACTCAGATTCACTTCCAAAACCCCTCCCCCTCTCTGTCAACCACCAATCATACCATACTTGCCTCTCTCAACCACTCTAGTCTATCTATCACAGCCATGCAACCAAACTTTTAAAGAGACACACACACACAAAAACAAGGAATCGTTACACTGCTTGTCCAAATATGTATCAAACTCACTAGGGTAAATTGTACAGTTAAAAAAAAAAATAATCAAACTCACTGGGCAGGGACATAAAGTGACCCTCCAAACCTCAATTTATTCCCAAGTTAGAATTCAAAGTTCATGAGGAAGAAAAAAAGTCCCAGATTGCCCAAGCACCTGTATTGGACATGGTGGGAAATATTGACTTAAGGTTTCCCAAACAGGAACCCTTCACTCATGCTCGGTGTGCAAAGGGAAATATGTAGGTGGGGGAGGAGAAAGGGGACAACATGAGCAGGACAACAAGCCTGTCATAGACAAGTTATGACCAGTGTTCCCTCTAAGCTGAGTCAGTGTGAGCTAGCTCACAGTTTTTCAGCCTCCAGCTCACACATTTTTGAGTTAGCTCAGGAAGGGTGGCTCCAGAGCAAACTAATTTATGCAGTAGCCAAATCACTCACAGCTTTAATGCCAATAGCTCACAAAGAAGAATTTTTGCTCACAAGACTCCACAGCTTAGAGGGAGCATTGGTTATGACACCTGGATGTCACCACTGTTTGCAGTGCTAATATACATATGCTGGAAATGGGAAGAATGGGAAGGATGGGAGTAACCTGGAATAAATGTATTAAATCATCCAAAGTGTTTGAAAGATTCATTCTGCTCTAATGCCTGTACACTTGCTTATGAGGGTGGGAACCTGGTAAAGATCAGGTGGCAGCATCTGGGAACAGGATGAATTGGTTCCAGTATACAGTAAGATAGGGGGAACAAAATCAGTTGAAAAACTCCAGTTGGTGCAGAATGCCATGGCTCGATATTATCAGCAGCTAGATGGAGCATGAATGTTATTCCCATCCTGGAGGCACTTCACTGGCTGCTCATCAGTTACTGGGCTCAATTTAAGGTGTTAGCTATCACATCTAAAGCTCTTCATGGACTTGGACATTTGCCCATACATGTGCCGTCTCTGTTGTGGCCCTCATTTTATGGAATGTCCTGCCTGATGAGGTCAGAAAAGTTTATTTATTTATTTATTTTATTCAATGTATATCCCGCCCTCCTCGTGTAGCAGGCTCAGTGTGGTTTACAGTGGTTAAAATATGTTAAAACACAGATGCATTGAGACAATGCAATAACATAGTATTCAAAAAATGGCAATCATAAATACATATAAATAAATAAATCAGATGTTATCAGCGTATACTCTCTCCCGGCTTTCCACAAAGTGTGCAGAACTGAATTATTAAAGAGCATCTCTCTATGCAGAGTTGCATTGTATTAAATGTTTCACAAAGTTACTTGTATAAATTATTAGGGATTGTGGTCTATACTATTGTGCATAGTATGCTGAAACTAGGATCTTGCTATTTATTTATTTATTTATTTATTTTTGGGATTTATATCCCGCCCCATCCAATATACAGCTCGGGGCGGCTAACAAATGGCCATGCCGAAGTTAAAATATGCATGCAAACAACAGCATAGTAAAAACACTATATCTTGACATAAAATTTGGTGCTTTGATAATTTACATAAAATCCAAGATGGGCGGCGTCCTACACTGGCGGCCAAGTTCTTCACAGTGGGAGCGCCAGGAAGAATGTTTCCCCAGCTCTATTGGGCGACATCTATCCCCACTATGTGGGGTAGATGGTTGGAATATCATTGGTGGAATAGTAGCGGCGGCGGCTCCCCCTCAAAGGCCTGGCGGAAGAGCTCCATCTTGCAGACCCTGCGGAACTGCACTAGGTCCCGCAGGGCCTGGATCTCCTCCGGGAACTCATTCCACCAGGTGGGAGCTGCCACCGAGAATGCCCTAGCCCTGGTTTGGGTCAACTTCACTTCCCGGGGGCCTGAAACCTCCAGGCGATGGAGATTCCCCGATGTAATTTTTGCATCATCATGTGTCATGTTAATACTTATGCTTCACTTCAGTTCTGTTTTTAGACTTCTGGCTGGTGCTACAACCCTAATTCCTATTCCATTGTTTTTTCTATGTCCCATTCTGTCAATTGTATTGACTCACTCTGTTGTAATCCACCTTGAGTGCAAGTGAGAAAGGCAGACTATAAATGAATGAATGAATGAATGAATGAATGAATGAATGAATAATTAAAAACTTGCAGCAAATGTACAGGGTTGCAGCCTTTGAATCATGAATGAAAACAGAGCCCAGAACAGTTCTCTTACTTGCAACCTCTTGTTCCAATGAAAATCTCCTCTCTTGGGAAAAATGTGGGATGTAGTCTGGGAGAGCAGTGAAAATCCCCTCCCTATATCCTTGCATAATAATTGGGTCAATTTCTATTTCCCTTCAAGCTACAACCCACACTACATTCCATGTTCTGGAGAGTTTTCAACCCTTGAGTGCCTTTTGTGGGGCTGTGAATTGGGAGTGGGGCCTGAGAATTGAGAGGGATCTGTTATGTGAACATATACTTACATGTAATTCAGTTTAGGGGCTTCACAGCCAGATGACCCTGAACTTTTGTAATCTTGATGCTGGTGGTGGTGAACTGTGATAGGCTTCATAACTGTTTTTATTTTGTCTTAGGTAGCAGATACTGATCGGTTGTTAATTATTTTAATTACTGTTAGAACACTATTAATAGTAATACTTTCAGTCTCCAGAGTATACTTTAGAATTTGTTGTTATCTAAACCCACACTGGAATTAGTTTCAACTGATCAGTGCCAAAGTAACTGATATGCAGTCGTGTGCATATCTTTATTCTACATACAACCTTGGACAGCTCTGACATTTCAAACTGGTTAAAAAAGATTTGAAGGCTGAATTATCTCTAATTGACTAAAGTAAGGATGTAATGAAAGTGACTTACTTAATCATAAGACAACAGCTAACAGATTTCTTTTTAAAAGTTTTATATCAATTTTCTCATGTCCTGCTTATAAAAATGTAATGTTATGTTCTGCTTATAAAAACTGTAATACCAATCCTCACAAGCTGTCAATGAAACTGGAAAAAAATCACTTTCTATCTAGAAAGGACATAGAAAATAATGAAATTAACAATAAAGATTTGAATACAGTATCCTTCTCCTTCCTCTGTTCTTTCTCACATAGTCAAAATTTACATTATAGATTCCTTAGCTCCCTGGCTCCATGACGTGTTTGCTTGCTTTGAAATTCTGTGAAGCAGTGTGCTGTCATGATGATGAAAATGATATCTGGGCAGCTTACTGATTTTTCTACCCTCCTTTTTAAAAGCTTCTTGTTTGATGGAAAAGTCTGTTTTAAAGTTAATTACTATTACTTTAGAAAATGAAACAGACAACGTTACTCTAGTGATTTTAAAACTACATTTATTTCAGTTGTTAACATTTCCTTCCCAATTTTCCTATCTTCAATAAGGCCATCTTGAATACATAGTTGCTCTTCTATATTTTAGGAGTCATTTCCAAAGAAGAGGAGTTATACACTGGAAGCAGTGCCATCTGCTTCTTCTGAAACATTTTCTGCAGAAAATGAGAATGATCTCTGTGATTTTCTAGATGCAGCAGTTACAAAGAAACCTTGTTCTTTAGAAATATCAAGAGGACCTTCAACAAGAACAGGTAAAATGCTGCCAGTATTTCATCTTGCAATTGTTGCATTCTATTATTATGTGATGCTCAGATATTAGTTAATAGTATGCCACATGCTCTGCTGACTTCATTTGAGAGATACATGCATATCTTGTACCCAGAGCAGGATGCAGTGTGAGGACAGGAGACATACACCTGAACAGGATTGGAAAAGGTGCAAGTTTATTCTGTGTGGCTTACAAGAATTTGGTCTAAAGAAGGCAGGGATGTTTTGACAACTCAGTGTTGATAGGGGAAACCTGCTGGATATACTGGAGAGGAAGAAAGACCTGAAACAGCAGGCCACATGGATAGCACATGCTATTCATTGCTACCAACTGGGGGTGTGGTTGGAAGGCAGTCTCTGCTGTGGATTTGTTTGTGTGTCCAGTCCACTGCTCCTTAAGGAGACTCTCTTGGAGGTACAAGTGGAGCTCATCCCCACTTAGTCCTCTTGAAGTATGCTCCAATAAAGCGGCCTTAACTTGCCAAATCAGTGGAAGCTGCAGCAACTCAAATTTAATGCCTTCTCTGTGGAGTGGATTGCTGTGGTCCCGTACATCTCTCAGAGCTTATGAGGAACATCAAGAAATATCACCTGTCCTCTGTAAAAGTCTACAAAGTCCTGAAATGTCTTCTTAATTTTCTCTGTGACCTTCCAGGACTCCAAGGCTCCACTGACACATCAAACCAGATAATCTGGTCAGTTCAGTAAAGACCAAATAATCTGCACTCCTGGAAATTGTTGATAGCATCCTCCAAATCAGACTGCCAAGGTGGGGTTGAAGCCATTCCCTCTGCAGAGGTTTTTTTCCCTTGCCCACCTGCATTCCAACAACATCAGGAAGACCATACACCACTGTCTTTTGACAGTGTTCCTACCACATGTCTCTCTGTCCAAGCTATTTGATGTGCATGGTATTATACAGCCAAGTTGGGAACCTCTTTCAGATCTAGTATTTAATATCTTGCTCAAAACACAAACCTGTGAATATATATTCGTATCATTTTAGGTCCATGAACTGCAGTGAAACAGAATTAGTATGTGAAAACCAGATGGAGATGAATATAACCATTGTGCACATTGGGCAACCCTCAAGAGGTGGTTTATATGGTAGCTCCAGTCCTGAACAGATGTATAGTAAGATGAGTTTGTGCCCGCTCAGCATACATCCTTCATAAACGAAATCTGGCCAGGGAAATCTAACCATGAGGGTACCAGCAGCACAACCATTCACACTGTTCCCCAAATGGCCAAAGAAAATGCAAAAGAAACTATGAACACACTCTAATAGGCCCTTTACCCTCTAGGCCATAACTCTTGTATGTCAATGACTGCAAGTAAACAGACCAATCATGAATGATGGTGGGCCTCTATATTCTTCCTGATAAGATCAGCTCTTGGTAAAGGAAAAGCTTTCAACTGGATTAAGTTTTAAGTATAACCCCCAGAAGCACAGCACAGTAGAGACATTTTCATACTAGTTCACCACAGAAACCCCATAGCTTCCATCACTTGGCTGACTGGAGGTGTGTGAAGAAGCAACGGGTGACAGAGTGAATAAGCAGGCCATGCTTTCCTTTATCTTCCCCTGCACTTCTACCCTCTTTGTAAAAAGCACATATGGGTACTCCCTCAGAGAAACTTTTTAAAGCTGATAAGAAAGGCCTTTGAAATTACTGTTCCAGGTATAGAAAATTGAAACAGGAATTAAGTTTTATGGCCACATCAAATATCTATTGCAAAGCCAAAAAATAAAACGAAGAATGTAGTCATGAAAATACAAATTTAATGTTTACAAATTATTTTGTTTCAGAATTATGGGCTGAATGGGGTTTATCATTTTAATGTATAATTGATGTGGAATTGCTTAATGTCCATTTCAGGTGGAATTGACATGTTTGTGGTGAAAAGTCAGGGCTGTGGATTGTAGGCAACTGGTGAAGCTGCTTCAGTTTGACACTCCTATTGGAAAGATTATGCTACTACATTTCAAAATGGCACCTTTATGGTGTATCTCTCTGAGATGCTAAATAATGCCTGTTATACTAATGGAAATGCAAGTGTCATCTAACCTTAAATAAGCCCTTTAATCCTTTTAAACGCAGACTGCTTAGCTTTACTATAGACTCATGTCTCTGCTGTAAATTGAAGATCTATATTTAGATGCCTGCTATTCCACAGAGATTAGTGTCACTGGATTGGGTTGTTTGTTTGCATATTTGGCTAAAGTTTTCTTGGGTCTTCTTGTAAAATAAATTAATTTTAGATGAGAAGAAATACTGTAGAGCTGGTATATGAATTTAGAATTACAATTTTTGTTTTTCCCAGTGTGTAGAGAGAACCTAAATGAAGTCTTTTAAAAACTGCTCTTTTTCAGGCAATTTGTCTTCCCTGTGACCTTTAAGTTAAGAGTTCAGTGACCTTCCTCAAGGAATGATTAAAAAGATTAATTTTATCCCATTTATATTACCCATTTTCAGAGCAGTCTTTTCTAGACACTTCCATTAGGCTTCTTAATTTATCTTATGCTATCATGTGACAAACTCAACCTGGGTAAAAATATTATAAAATTATAATAGTTCATATGACAGAAATTAATGTTGCTTGTCTGATGATAACAATATAGTTGAGCTTTAGTCACGCAATCAATCATCCTTTGAAAAGGTGCAAAAGTGAAACAAATCTTAAATACCTCAGATGCTAGATAGTTATAACTTTAGTGAAACAACTATACCATTTGGAAAAAGTAAACCATCATCTGGGGTGGTGATGATATGGTAGATTTAGTAAAGAGAAGATACCTGTAGTATTCAGCTAAAAATATACCTGTAATATCCAGCTATGCTCCAAACCTGTCATTTATTTTATTTTATTTTTGTTTATTTCATTTATATCACGCCTTTCTCCCCAATGGGGACCCAAAGTGGCTTACATTGTTCTCTCCTCCATTTTATCCTCACAACTCCAGAACTGCTGAGTTCGGGAGGGGTGTTGAAAGACCTGAGTCAGATTGAGGTGACGAGAGAGGAGGTCCTAAAACTGATAGACAACTCAAAAACTGATAAATCACCAGGCCCAGATGGCATACATCCGAGAGTTCTGAAAGAACTCAAATGTGAACTTGTGGATCTCCTGACAAAAATATGTAATCTTTCCTTAAAATCTGCCTCCATTCCTGAGGACTGGAAGGTAGCAAATGTCACCCCCATCTTTAAAAAGGGTTCCAGAGGAGATCCGGGAAATTACAGGCCAGTCAGTCTCACGTCGATACCTGGTAAATTGGTGGAAACCATTATTAAGGAAAGAATTAGTAGGCACATAGATGAACAAAACCTATTGAGGCAGACTCAGCATGGGTTCTGTAAGGGAAGATCTTGTCTCACAAACCTGCTAATGTTCTTTGAGGGGGTGAACAAACATGTGGACAAGGGGGATCCAATAGATATTGTTTACCTTGACTTCCAGAAAGCTTTTGATAAAGTTCCTCATCAAAGGCTCCTAAGTAAGCTCAAAAATCATGGGATAAAAGGACAAGTCCTTTTATGGATCAAAACCTGGCTAATTAATAGAAAACAGAGAGTGAGCAGGTCAGCCAGCTTGAACTTTCCAAAACTTTCTAGTGGTTCATGGCAGTTTGCGCTGGTTTGTGAATGGACACGTTTCAAAACGGTCTACGCTCAATCTAGATGTTTACGAAACTTCAAAGCAACGGCGGGGGTAGAACTTAGAGGGCACATAGAGAAGTGTGTGGGGGAGGTCCCCAGCAAATATGATGTCTCTAGCTTGCACAGGATACATTCGATACACTCTTGAACCTCCTGATAATGCCCCTATATAAATCAATAGTGCAACCTCATTTGGAATACTGTGTGCAATTCTGGTCACCACACCTTAAAAAGGATATTATAGCTTTGGAAAAAGTGCAGAAAAGGGCAACTCGAATGATAAAGGGGTTGGAACACTTTCCCTATAAGGAAAGGTTAAGGCGCTTAGGGCTCTTTAGCTTGGAGAAACGACGACTGAGAGGTGACATGATTGAGGTTTATAAGATTATGCATGGGAAAGAGCAGGTAGAGAAAGAGGTACTTTTCTCCCTTTCTCACAATACAAGAACTCGTGGGCACTCCATGAAATTGCTGAGCGGTCGGGTTAGAACGGATAAGAGGAAGTACTTCTTCACCCAAAGAGTGATTAACACTTGGAATTCACTGCCACAGGAAGTGGTGGCGGCTAGAAGCATGGACGGCTTCAAAAGGGAATTAGATAAGCATATGGAGCAGAGGTCCATCAGTGGCTATTAGCCACAAGGTATAGATAGGGACTCTGGGGCAAGTGATGCTCTGTCATCTTGATGCTTGGGGGGGGTCAACAGTGGGAGGGCTTCTAGTGTCCTGGCCCCACTGGTGGACCTCCTGATGGCACTGGTATTTCTGGCCACTGTGTGATACAGAGTGTTGGACTGGATGGGCCTTTGGCCTGATCCAACATTGGCATCTCTTATGTTCTTATGTTCTTAACAATTCTAGGATGTAGGTTAGGCTAAGCTTGGGTGAGTGGCCCAAATTCACCAAAGAAATATCTGTCTTCCATGACAAAGTGTGGATGAAAACCTGGGTCTTACATGTTTGTTTAATAAAACATAACCCAGAAAATGTTACTGGATTTGCAAATAAATACTGTACATATATGTAAACACCTGGCCTGAAAGATTTTCCCTTGTGTTCTCCATTCTCACCGATTCTCTGCATTCTACCAAAAATGCACTGCTTTCTGTAATATAAAAAACAAAGCTAAAGTTTTTGGAGAAATTTCTAGCATCACATTTCTTACTGTGGGAATGGTAGTCTGATAGCCCTTAAAGCCACCATGGGTCCCTGGACAAAAAATCCATCTGGCCTCCCATGACCCTGAACCAAAACAAATATAATAAACAAATCACTTGGCTTTCTGTTACTGTGAATAGAATAATTGGTCATTTGACAGGAAGCATTAAAGGTTTATCAAGTAATGGATTTTACTTAATTTATGATTTACACAGTGCAGAATACAAACAACAATGACAAAAACAGGAGTAATTAGAATCAGAAAGACTCCCCAGCCAAAGACTCCCCTGTACTATCAATTACATATAGGTGAGACAAAAGCTACCTGAAAATAAGCCCCACTGAACTAAGACATCAATCTCTCTCAATCAATCTCTCTCAAAAAGTACTAAACTGCAAAAATATTTTAAAAATATTTCCACTAACCTCTCCCCCAGGCAGACTCCGAACAACATTATAAATTAAATCTGATTTACAACAATCCCATGAGCTTTTCAAGGCAAGAGACAATCAGAGGTGGTTTGCAATTGCCTGCCTCTGCATCACACCCCTGGATTTCCTTGGTGGTCTCCCATCCAAATAGTAACCAGGGCCAACCCTGCTTAGCTTCCAAGATTTGATGAGACTGAGTTGACATGAAATTACCCTGGTAATAATCCATGGGTCCATGCTCCTGATCAGGTTGAAGGTATAAATCCTTAGTAGATCGAAGGATACAGAACTGACTAGATCTTTTGGAAGCAATCCTAAGCAGGTGTCCTGAGAAGTAAGACCCATTTTATTCAATGGGGCTTACCCTCAGTTTTCTGTTTCTTTTGCATATGGGCTTTCAAAAATGTAATATATATTAATTACAAGGTATAGCTCGATAATATGCATTTTAAGGGAGCTGTGGTGGCTCAAGTGGTTAAGACGCTGAACTGCAGGCTGTGGAAGGTCGGTAGTTCAGCAGTTCGAGACCCAAGTGTGCCGCATGACGGAGTAAGCTCCCGTCTCTAGTTCTAGCTCCTGCCAACCTAGCAGTTCAAAAGCAAGAAATTGCAAGTAGATAAATAGGTACCGCTTCGGTGGAAAGGTAACAGCGTTCCGTGCGCCTTGGTGTTTAGTCATGCCAGTCACATGATCACGGAAATGTCTTTGGACAGCGCTGGCTCTTCGGCTTTGAAATGGATATGAGCACCGCAACCTTAGAGTCGGATTCGACTGGCTTTTGAGCAAGGGAACCTTTCCTTTACCTATGCATTTTAATGTGAATTATAGCTGCTTTTTTCTTACAAATATTTTTCTGTGTGTATAGCAAGATCTGCAGACCAAGAATTTACTTCTTGCATCTGATGAAATAGATTCTAACCATGAAAGCTGGAACTACAATATACGTTATTTTTTATGGTGGCACAAGATTCCGTTTTGGTTTTGCCACAACAAACTGACAAGGCTACCTCTCTAGAATTTGTCTTTTCTAGCTACTCAGTTTGTGCCAAGATCTCAATAGGACTTAGCTTAGGAGTTTGTTTTCGGCACAGGCTGAATTCTGGAAGAGATATACTTCTGGGGCATGCACAGAATGCCTTTCCCTCAGCATTAAAAAAACCCTGCAGTATCTTTTCTTCCCACACACTTTAATAATTCAGTAGCACATTTGATGATGCAGAGGAAGCAGTGGGATCTCTGAACATTTTAAACGCTTCTTCCAAAAAAAAGAAAAAGAAAAAAGAGTGACTAGGATAACTACATGCCCCAGCCCCATACCTTTTATAAGAATTAAATTAGAGGCTTATTGGATCATATCAAAGGTTTCCGTAGTCCAGTGTCCTATTTCCCACACTAGCCAGCCAGATGCTTATTTATTTATTTACTTTCAATTTATATCCTGCCTTACCGGTGTATCCCACCAGCAGGGAATATTTTATTTCATTTATTTATTATCAAATTTATACCCTGCCCTCCCCGCAAAGTGGCAACAAGCACCCCAAACAGCTTCAGGTATTTCTGGATGACACCACCATCCTGAATCCATTCCATTCTGGTTTCTGCTCTGGCTATGGGATGGAGATAGCACTGATCACCCTCACAGATGACCTCTGGAGAAATCTGGATTGAGGTGGGTCAGCACTGCTGTTGCTGCTTGACTTGACAGCAGCATTTGATACGGTCAACTATGATCTGATGGCCCACCGCCTCATCTTGCAATGGCTGGTCTCCTTTCTCCATGGTCAGGGACAGAGAGTGGTGCTTGGAGAGAGAGTGTCTCCATGTTACCCTTTAGTATGCAGGGTCCCTCAGGGGGCGCTCCTCTCCCCAATGCTGTTTAACATCTATATGCACCCTCTTGCCCAGTTAATCCAGAGGTTTGTGCTGGGTTGTCACCAGTATGCTGATGATACCCAGTTGTATCTGCTGATGGATGGCCAGCTGGAATCTGCCCCAGACATTCTGGCTGAGGCTTTGTAGGCTGTGGTTGGTTGGTTATTTATTTATTTTACTCAGGGCAGAGCTGGCTGAAATTAAATCCACTGAAGATGGAGGTCCTGTATCTGAGTTGTGGGGGGATGGGATCAGGAATCCAGCTTCTGACCCTTGGTGGGGGCGCCTTTAGTGAGGAGTTTAGGAATGATCCTGGATGCCTCACTTTCAATGGAGTCCCAGGTCACGAATACTGCCAAATCGGCCTTTTACCATCTTCGGCTGGTCAGGCAGCTGGTTCCCTATCTCTCCTCCCATGACTTGGCAATGGTGATCCATGCAGTGGTCACCTCCAGACTGGATTACTCCAATTCACTCTACTCAGGGCTGCCCTTGAACCTGACCTGGAAACTCCAGTTGGTGCAAAATGCAGCAGCTCACCTCATGTCTGGGATGTCTTTGCGGGAACCCATACGGCCAGTGCTTTGCCAGCTGCACTAGTTGCCAACTGAGTACTGGATTAGGTTCAAAGTTATGATTTTAACCTTCAAGGCCCTATGTAGTCAGGGACCAACATATCTGTGGGACCATCTCTCCAAATATGTTCCCCAAAGATTTTAATGCTTGGCAGAACAACACTTCCTGGTAATCCCCAGGCTTAAAGACATCCGCCTAGCCTCAACCAGAGCCAGAGCTTTTTCAACTCTGTCTCTGGCCTGAGAACAATTGAGATCAGGGCCCTACAGAACTTATTACAATTCTGCAGGGCCTGTAAAATGGAGCTGTTCCACCAGGCCTTTGGTTGAGGCAGCGTATGTCTCACTTTATCTGACCTCCCCTGCTCTAATCAGCCCCTTCTTCAACCATCTTAGTTATACCAGCTTGTATCATAGGCTGGGACTGAGCCCTTTCTGGAGTCATATAGAGTTATATCCCTGAGGTCCTCATATTACCATCTCACCATCATGTAGGTTAGTTGGGTTTTTAGATTTTTAACTGGAATTCATATGCAATTTTAAAATATGTTTTACTGGCACTTTGTAACCCATCCTGAGCTTGCTTTTGGGGGAGAACAGGATAAAAATCTCATAAATAAAATCTCTCCTTATAATAAAAGAGTTTTGGTGTCCCTCCTGGACATGCTTCCACAGCCTTTTGCCCGCTCAGCTGCCACTCTTACAGTCTCCCAATCCTGTGGCTTCATTGGCTCGCTGTGTTGTCTTGGCCCCACCCACTGAGCCGGCGGGCAGCGTTTTCCCTCAGTCTGGAGGGAGCCGGTGAAGGGGATGGATGCTCCACTGAGAGAGCAACAACCCCTCCATGGGGGAGAAGAAGGCAGACCTAGCAAGCGGCGGCAAGCAGGGGAAGCACTCACCTTCGCTGCCCCTCGCAGCCCCTCTCCCTCGGTCGCAAGGCCTGCACTTCATCAGGGTGATAGCTCAGTGGGCTGCACCGCAGAGAAGGCTGCCCAGCTCCTTTCAAAGGCTGCCCCGCCTTCCTTCAGCAGCAGCGGCAGCGCCAGGGAGGGTCTGGCCTAAAGGAAACGAGCTGCGGCTCCTGGAAAGCCAGACTCTCTCCTGAGGAAGAGACTTCTCTTGGGTCCTGTGTGGGACTAACTGTGACTAACTGTCTCTTCAGTGGCTGTTGGTAGGCAACCAACTTCTGTCAGTAAAAAAACACTTTCCTGTCAGAATTAACTTAAAACGGCTCTCTCTCCTTTTTGCCTCCACCATGGCTGGCTGGCTAATGAGGTGGGCCAGCGACCATCAAACCATTCTCTTCAACCCCCTGCTGTGCAGCTGACTTTCCCCTAGGGTTGCCAATCTCCAGGTGAGACAGGGTTGCCAAGTCTGAGTTGGGAAATTCCTGGAGATTTGTGGGTTGGAAGCTGGAGAGGCCAGAGTTTGGGGAGGACCTCAGTGAGATATACAGTTGGCAGGTCTGGGTTGGAAAATACCTAGAGACATTGGGGGTGAATCGAGGAGAGGGTGGGGTTTGGGGAGGGGAGGGGCCTCAGCATGGTACAGTGCCATGGAGTCCACCCTTCAAAGCAGCCATTTTCTCCAGGGGAGCTGATTTCTGTCAGCTGGAGATCAGTTGTAAAAGCAGGAGATCCCCAGGCCCCACATGGAGGCTGGCAACCCTAAGGTGAGATCTGGAGAGCTCCCGCTGTTACAATTGATCTCCATATTTTGAGGCTTTAATTACACATTGCCATCAGTGCATCCAAGGAACATCTGCTTAAGAACTGAAAGGATATCTTGGTCTGTTTCCTTATTGAACCTTTTAACAATTATGCGTGACATTTTCTTGGTGGCAGTTAAGGAAATATTCTCTTTGAGGACCACAGCCTTTATATTCCTCATTTGTTTAATTAAGTATTGGTAAACATTTCTTGTTGCTGTTCTTAAATTGCATTTATGTATGGATATTGTATTTTAGGTCGTGAACTGTGATATTCCCCAGAGATCCGTTATTGGCCATGCTTTATTAGATAGCTGAGTGAGATCATCCATTGTTCATTATTATTTCATTATTCAGATGTGGCTGCTGTGGTCTTGATTTCAGAACCTAACAAAGATTAGTAAAATGTGAAAAAGAGGGCCAATATTAAAAACTAGATTTCACATTTTACTAACCTTTGTTAGGTTCTGAATTTTAGTGTTAAGGTTCAGTTTTTTGCCCTTTCTGTCCCGGCTGTGGTCTTGAACCAGTTTGGATGCTGTGGTCAGGTGAATGAGGGAACCACGCTGAAACTGAATGCAGAAAAAACAAAAGTGATTCTCCTTGCAGGAGGGAATCGATTTCACAGTTTAGATTGGGTTAGTTTATCAATGAAAATTTAAAGGACCATAGGTTTCAATTGGATGTAGACCTGGCCTTCGAATGCGGAAGGCAGATCTTCCACCCATTGAAAATAATGGATAGTAGATTTGGTTTCCAGAGTCCAAAAGCCAGGTCTGTCTACTGTCCATTATTTAGAGCACCCCCAGTTGTTCTGTGGTAAACCTGCCCTTTAAACTTTAAATATTAAAGGGACATTATTTTTAGCAGGGGTAGACTTGTTTTCCATCTAACTAACTTGACTGATGCATTACAGATCAGCTGGTGCCAGGGGCTCTTCCTCTCCCTCCCTCCCTACTCTTGCTGCTCTGGGGGCAGTGGGACTTGCAAAATTGTCATTTTGTATAGGAAAGTTAGGAAGGGCAATATTGGGGGTATCATTCAGATATTTCCAGAATGATATCCATATTCCCAATGTTTAATGAAAATAACAATGCATAACTTTCTAATATGGAATTAAAACAATAATTTTTCAAGTGCATACCCCCACGCCATACTATTTTAACCTCTGGGTTGGATTACTGCAGTGTGCCCTGCATGGGGCTGCCTTTGAAAGTTCCGCTGGTACAGTGTGTGGTTCTACACCTACTGACAGGGTTGAGACAATACAAACATGGCCTACCTGTTTAATACTGGATGATGGTTCTTACCTTTAAAGCCAGCCAGTCCCTTTATAGTCCAGGGCCCACGTGTCTGAAGGACTGCATCTTTTGATATGAATCCATGTTCCATTTCAGACCTACCCAGACATTCCTCTTGACTGTTTCCTTGATACTGCTAGTATATATCTCTTCTTTTCAGAACCAGTAATTGTCTAGCATTGCTGTGGAACAGGTTACCAGTGGATGTACCTGAACCCCCCCTCCCTTGACAGCTTTCAGGAGGGCTTACAACATGATCTTTTTTTCCCCAGTGGGATTTTCAGTTACTCTTGAAATTTTATTGGTTGTTGGCAGCAAAAGTTTCAAAAAGTTCTTAGTGTTTTGATGAATTGTTCAGATTTTGTTACTATAAATCAGTTCCTGGAAAATGTAATTTTCAATTGAATAAACAATAATATCATCACTAAAATTTTATTGTTAATGGGTTGGATTAGAAGAAGCACAAGCGGTGCTCTGCTGCCTCCTTTTTATTGCAGTCATCTACAGTTCTGAAAGTTTGCACCTGCTGGCTGAGGGTGTCGCGCAGTGCGTTGGCAGTTGAACAGGGTACTCAGGAACTTGCAGAATACTCTAGCAGAGTTCTAGCCACCAGCCACTCCCAATAGCTCACCACATAAAGCAGTCCAGTGGTTACTATTTACAGAGATTTTATTTACAGATATATACAGCTCTCAGACAGCATGCTTCGCCAGGCATCCACAAATACAGGGGAGAACACTGAGCATAAGCACACTGTACATATATACATAGCACAGCCAATCAGCAATGTGCTTAGTCATGGTGACTTAGTCCTTGCCCAGACATGTACAAACTGGATAAGTCTGGTACTGCACCACATGACAATCACATGACAACTGTCAGATAGATCAGAGTCATCTAACAGCTGAAGCTTACATTATTGACACTCCCCCTAAGATTCAGCAGTTTCAATCATGCAGAGACCTTCCCTGAACCGTAGGAATTTGTCCTTATCCAAAGCTTTTGTAAATACATCAGCAACGTTTTGATTTGTAGAACAATGTTGCAGAGTTACAAGACCTCTTTGTACTGTATCACGTACATTCTGGTAACGGATATTTATATGCCTGCTCCTTGGCCTGATTCCTTGTGAATCTGCTAATTGCTCAGCTGCGGAGTTGTCACATCTAATAAGCATAGGCATATTACATTTGACATCAAAGTCTTCCAACAATTGTTTCAACCATTCAAGTTGTATTGTACACTCATTAATAGAGGCGAATTCGGATTCACAGCTGCTTAAAGCTACGTACTGTTGTTTAACAGATTTCCAGATAACCATAGAACCACAAACAGTTATAATGTAACCAGTTATGCTTTTGGCATCCGCACTGTTGCCCCAACTGGAATCAGTATAAGCTAGCACCTGCTGTGAGTCATCACACTTCAGTACAAGTTTGTAATGCATTGTGCCCTTTAAATAACGTAAGATTCTTTTAGCTGCATTCCAATCCCTCATTGTTGGATTTGCATTCCTTTGACACAATAAGTTTACAGCATAAGAAATATCAGGGCGAGACCATGTTGATAGGTATATCAAAGAACCCATTAAAGATTGGTACAATGTTTTGTTTTCAAAACTTCCATTTTCTGGTTCTTTTATAAAACCTGTAGACATAGGGGTAGCAACAGGGTATGCATCTTGCATATTGAATGCTTTCAGCAAGTCAACAATTTTTGTTTCCTGACTCAGTTCAAAGAAGCCATCAGTATTTCTACCTATGTCTATACCCAGATAGTGTTTAATTTCACCAAGATGTTTCATTTTGAAATGTTGTTTGGCAGTTTGTTTAAACCATTCTAATTGATCCTCATGATTAAACAAATAACAAAGATCATCAACAAAGATAAGCAGATAAGTTTTGGAGCTTCCTACTGTTTTACAAAACATGCAAGGATCTGCCTTACTTTGTTCAAATCCCATATTTTTCAGAGTTTTGGTTAAACATTGATTCCATAAGAAACCACTTTGTTTAAGACCATAAAGACCCCTTTTCAGTTTGAGCACCTGGTTAGCTTCACCTTGCTCAAAACCTGGTATCTGTTGCATGTACAGCTCTTCCTTTAACTCAGCATTTAAATAAGCTGTTGTGAAATCAAAATGATGCACTTGCATGCTCTCTAAACATGCTTTAACCAAAGCTACATTTAGGGTATGGTTCTTCACTGTGGGTGAAAATGTTTCATCAAAATCTGTTTCCCTTTGTAAAAAGCCTCTAGCCACAATTCTGGCTTTCCTTTGAGGTTTCCCATTCTGTACTGGCTTCAATTTGTACAGCCACCTGCAACCTATTACATGTTTACCCTTAGGCAGATCAGTAACATCAAACACATCATTTTCACATAAAGATTGGTACTCTGCCTCCATGGCTTCCAGTCATGCCTGCTTCTCAAGTTCAGGCATTTTCAACACATCAGTATAACATGTAGGTTCTTGCAGATACACATGGTTAACCACTTGGTCATATCCATACCTTTGTGGAGGTACACCTTTATTGCTTCTATCAGACCTTCTGGGAATGCTTTGCTCTGGTTGAGCACTCTCAGAGCTTTCGGGCTGTATGTTACCAGGTACTGGAACCTCATTCTCAGTTTCCACCTTAACACTAGGAGTAATAGGTAATGCAACCTGTGTAGGCATTGTATTTGCATGAACTCTGTTCCAGTTCTGTCCCTCACAAAATGACGCAGACCTGCTAAAATTGACCTTGTCATGCTCATTTGTGAACCTGTAGGACTTCATGCCTTGCTGATAACCAAGAAACAGCATTTGTTTTGAGCGAACACCTCCCTTTCTCCTCTTATCTAAAGGTACATTGACCCAGGCCTTTGTCCCAAATACACGCAGGTATCTTAGGTCTGGGGGTTTCCCATACAGCATAGCATAAGGGATGTTGTCAATAGCACTTGACCATGTTCTGTTAGTGGTATAACACGCACATTTCAAAGCTTCTGCCCAATACCTGATATGCAGATTGGCATCTGCTAGCATAGCATACATTGTGGTCTGTAACATGGCACCATGGCGTTCTGCCAAGCCATTTTCTTGTGGCGTTCCTGGGTTGGCAACCCTAAGTTTAACACCTTGTTGTTGGAACCATAATTTCATTTGATTAGACATGAATTCCCCACCCATGTCACACTGAAATGCTTTCAGGTTACCAAGCTGGTTTTTGACCCTCTTAAGCCAGTACTTAATGGTACTAAATACATCTGACTTGTGTTTCAGAATATAAGTCCAGCTAAATCTAGACCAATCATCCGTAAGAATCAATGCAAAGCGATTATGGGATATGCTTGGTGGAAATGGGCCTATGACATCGGCATGTATTACCTCAAGAGCATGCTTAGTTTCTCTCATACTCTTCTGAGCCACTGGAAAAGCCTTGCTTTTCACCTGCTTGCAAATCTGACAGTCAAGAAAATTATCACAGTTTTTAACATTCTGCCTGCCTGTTAATGCTAACGTTTTGTTCAGAGCATTGAAACCAATATGTCCCATTCTTCTATGATATAAATGGAGACATTCATTATGTGGGTTTTTGTTACCTGGCACAGAAGCAGAAGATGCTTTAGGAGTGTTTTGCAGCACATAAACACCATCCTTCAGTTCTGCCCTGGCCACATCCCTCCCCCCTCTTGTTATTAGACACATCTCATTAGCAAATGTTAATTCAAACTTTGCCTTATCTAACGTGGCAACACTTAAGAGATTAGACTCAAGAGAGGGAATACACAACACATCTTTGAACGTATAGTCTAGTGCTGGTATTTTAAGTTCTCCTTTGCACAGGACGTTGGCTGTGCGCCCATCAGCCAAACTCACGTGTTTTGTAGTTGTTTGCTGCTTGTTATCCAACAAAGTCTCGTTGCAGCAGAATATTTTCGTGGCTCCTGAATCAATGATTATGTCATTTATGCCCTTGGCAGCATCTGCAGTCACCAACGACGCGTTGGGGCGCTTTGTCAGTTCAAAATGCCCTTGCTGAAGCTGCTTTTTCTTCTGCTCTGGGCAGTTTTTTCTGAGGTGTGTTTTTGCACCACACAAAAAACACTTCCGGACGCGCAATGCTTTCTCACCGACAACAGGAGCGCACCTGGAGTTTGCTGCCTCCCCCGACTTGGTGCTCTGCCAGGCTGTAGAAGAATGTTGCTCCTTTTGCTTATCCTCAAACGCCTGAAGACGGCCGATAACAAAAGGCATGGTAAGCTGTTCGGGCTGTAAATTTTCCAGCGAGGCAATTAAGACGTCAAAACTTGGATTTAATGAGCTGAGAAGAAGCAACACACGGTCTTCCTCAGGCACGACCTTGCCCCGCTCATTTAGCTGTTGATATAGGTCAGTTAAACAATTTATGTGTTCTCTGACACTCTCACCAGGCTTCTGCAGCTTGCGGTAGAGACGTCTCGTCAGCATCATTATAGAACCTGCAGAAGTTTGCACATAAATTTCTTTAAGTGCATTCCAGGCCTGGTGTGCAGAAGTAGACGTAGCAACGTGCACCAGCTGTTCATCGCTGACCGATAGCACGATGATGGCCAAAGCCTTCTCGTCCTTGGATACATCTCCAGCTGGGATAGGGTCTGGCGGGTCATTGGCATACAGCCACAAACTCTCTCTTATCAAAAAATGTTTCATTCGTAGAGCCCACATGGCATAGTTCGAGGAGGTGAGCTTCTCCACCCACTGCTGCGTAGCAACTTGGGCCATTTTCACCGTCTCCCTCGACTCCCCCGAGCTGTTTATTCTTTACCTTCTCTTGAAGATTAATGCCGCTGCCAGAGGCTTGACCGAGCTGTGTATTCCTCCTCCACTCCTGGATGAAGCAATCTCCGCAGCTCTCAGCACTCGGCTCCGTCAGCTTTGCAGACTGTATGGCTGGTCAGCAACCTCGTCAGTCACTCCGGCTGGTCCACACTGGGTTCCTGGCCCCGGGTTCAACAGGCTGGGCCCATAACCCTGTCGCGCAGTGCGTTGGCAGTTGAACAGGGTACTCAGGAACTTGCAGAATACTCTAGCAGAGTTCTAGCCACCAGCCACTCCCAATAGCTCACCACATAAAGCAGTCCAGTGGTTACTATTTACAGAGATTTTATTTACAGATATATACAGCTCTCAGACAGCATGCTTCGCCAGGCATCCACAAATACAGGGGAGAACACTGAGCATAAGCACACTGTACATATATACATAGCACAGCCAATCAGCAATGTGCTTAGTCATGGTGACTTAGTCCTTGCCCAGACATGTACAAACTGGATAAGTCTGGTACTGCACCACATGACAATCACATGACAACTGTCAGATAGATCAGAGTCATCTAACAGCTGAAGCTTACATTATTGACAGAGGGACCCTCAGGAATATGAGATGTGTTGCAGATTTCACAGATACTGGACATAGAGCCCTTGCATGAGTGAAAGTGTCTTCACTTCAGACAAGGAACTCTATGTATAACACCCACCTATTATTTTTTAAATTGTTCCACTTTATAATCTTCAGAAGACGTATGGTCTAGAATTTTAAAAAACAAAAAATATACACAAATAATTGTGTAATCTTGTTCTGAATGCTGTACTAGAATTACTTGAGCCTATTCTTTCTCATTAGTACTTGGTAAGAATTACTGTTCCAGACAGTTGGCTGACATTACTAAACTTCTGTAAACTGGAATCATTTCCAGGGTCTGTTTTTGCAGGTGGAAGATAAGTGCAAAGTAAAAAGTTGGTAATCATTATGGTTATGTTAATTTAGATGAGAAAAAACACACTTCCTACTGCCTCAGAAATGCATTTCACTGGTAAATTAATTCCAAATACTACCCCAAAATAGCTATCAAAGGCAATATTAGCCTGGTTATTGATGCAAATGATTTTAGGAAAGAAAGAAAGAAAGAAAGAAAGAAAGAAAGAAAGAAAGAAAGAAAGAAAGAAAGAAAGAAAGAAAGAAAGAAAGAAAGAGCTTACAGTTCTGTACACACAGCAGCAATGATTCCATTTTGTACAGAAAAGCCAATACACATTAAAGGACAATAAGTTCAACCCGTTATCTTTATAGAATGGGGCCTGTTACTATTTGGTTCTAAGTTTGTATCTACTCTTTCACAGAGTTTTCTAATAATATTTCTACTGACTAAGGGATCCAGAAATATGCCATTTGTTACTCTTGACTTGTACCCTTTGTAATATCGCTTGTTTTCTTTGCCTTTTAATATCTGAATGATAAAGTATGTTTCCCTTACATCCTAGCTGGCAGTGTTTCTTTAATTTTTGTCAATAGATTTACTTTATTTCTATCTTGTAAGCATACCCAGTGCAGTGGTGGGGTTCTATGAAATAAGCCCACAGGGGGAAAAGCCCACAGAAAACCCCCCCATGGTCATAAATGCTCACAGGAAAAATGCCCACACACCAAAAAGCCCACATGGAAAGAAGCCCACATGGAAAAATACCATGTAAAGCACCATAGATATTTATAACTGTGGAAAACCATTCATCTCCATTTATGAGAATGAACAGGTATCTTAATATAATAATTCCCTTACATATTGGCCATTTCCAGCTCTCCCATTGGCTATGCTGTGTGCTCCATCAGCCATTGGCCCATCAACCGCCACTCAAGAGTAATTGCATGCCATTGGCTGGGGGCTGGGTCTTCTCCTCTTCCCCACCCAGGGCCGGCTCACCCACTAGGCGAACTAGGCATTTGTCTAGAGTGCCGGGCCCTGGATGGGGTGGGCAGCGGGCCCTGGATGGGGCGCTGAACTGTGCCTCCCCTGATGCTGCCACCAAGGGGTGACCCAGGTAACTTCCCCCTCACACGCATTCTTGGGGGGGAGGGGGAGCCCTCCCACATTACAGAATGGCCCGCCTGAGCCCCCCTCCCCCCGCCGTCCGGCTCCTATTGTCCCACTTCTAAAAGGAGCGGCCTGCGTGGTGATTGTTGGAGGTCCGAGGCCCCCCCTCGAGTTGCCAAGAGAAAGGTGGGCTGCAGCTGAAGGGAATGCCTGGCCAGAGGGTAACGCTCTTCACCCCCATCCCCCACGAAAGTGAGCTCATCCCACAGGGCGCTGGGTGGGGCCGCCGCCAATCCCCTCTTGCCCAGAGCCCCGGCTGCGGCCTGCCTGCCTGACGAGTGAGTGAGAGAGAGAGATCCTGGGGACCGGAGGAGCACTGGTTTCGGAGGGGCGCAGGCCAGGGACCTTGGTCACCAGCCGGCAGGCCCTCAGGCCACTCCCCAGCTGGGCACTCCACTGTCCACCTCGACCACTCCTGCTGGCTTTGCACTGAGCCCCTGGGTGGGCGTACCTGTCATCACGGACCCCGGCGCTGGCTTGGTGACTCAGGTGGTAGTGACAGAGAGGCGCCTCTCAGCCTGCCTAGCCAGAGACAGAGAGAGAGAACCCCCCCACTCCAGCAGCCGCCGTCTCCTATCAACGTCGCTGCCCACTGCCTTCAGGAGGGCCAGTCCCCAGGGGGGCTCCCAAAGCCAAGAAGCATGCCGTGTCAGCCAGACAGCCCACTGGGGCAGCCTTCCACGCCACCCTTCTCTGGGCATCCGGAGCCTGCGGCTGCTGCCGCTAGAAAGCAGTGAGACCTGTTGCAGGCCACCCCTTCCCAGGCCTGTTCCAGGCGGCTCCCAAAGGGACAGGAGGCCGAGCCCTTCCAAAGCACAGCCAAGAAGAGCCTCCCTCCCCCCTCTTGTAAGGCCTGGCAAAGATCCGCGCAGCTCGAAGATGGCGGTCTTGGCCCGGGCCGGGACTCCCCTCCCCCAAAAAACCTCGGGCCAGCCCTGTCCCCACCCTCTACTTCCTCAGCCACTGTTCCTGTCAGAATAACTGCCAAACGGCTGTCTCTCCTGACGAAGACACTTCTCCTGCTTGGCTCCTGTGGGACTAACTTTTCCCTCAGTGGCTGTTGCTGGGCAACTAAGCTTCATAAACAGGCAGAAGCTTGGTAAATAGGCAACGTAAAAAGGCAAAGCCAGGAGTCCCTTTCCAGGCCTTTGTGGGGAACTCATTGGGGCCAGTCCTGACCAGGGTTGCCAGCTCCAGGTTGGAAAATTCCTGGGTATTTGAGGGGTGGAGCCTGGAGAAGGTGAGGTTTCTGAGGGTTGGGACCTCAGACAGATACAATGCCATAGACTCCACTCTACAAACCAGCCATTTCCTCCTGGGGAACAATTGTTGCCAATCTCCAGGTGAGGGCTGGAGATCACTCAAAATTACAACTGCTCTCCAGGAGGGAAGGGGGAGAAGATGGAAACTTGAAGTCAGAGGGGCAGATCAAGGTAGGGTGATGATTGGCTGGGAAGGAGATAGGGTTGCCAACTCCAGGTTAGGAAATTCCTGGAGATTTGAGGGGTGAAGCCTGGAGAGGGTGAGGTTGGAGGAGGGGTGGGACCTCAGACAGCTACAGTGCCATAGACTCCACCCTCCAAACAAGCCATTTCTTCCTGGGTAACCATTGTTGCCAATCTCCAGTTGAGGGGTGGAGATCACTCAGAATTACAACTGCTCTCCAGGAGGAAAGGGGGAGGAGATGGAAGGCTGAAGTCAGAGGGGCAGATAAAGGTAGGCTGAAGAATTTTAAGCCATATACATAATTTAATTTAACATTTTTCTGTCTTTACTTTAGAAATTACTTCATACCAACATTACAAAGATTGACAAATGGTAAATGAATAAATTTAAAGTATTTAATTTTATTTAAACATATTTCTATATAAAGTTCATTTCTGTTGTTATTGTTTTTCCTTCTTAATAAAGTTTGTTGATAACAAAATGGTCACTTTTATTTCCTGTATTTTTCCTTCCAAGACTTTACAGTCAAGAGCATTAAAGCCCTCTTCATACAGTCAACTTTTGTGTAGTAATTAAGTACTTTACTAATAACATAACAAAATTATTATTTAATTATACTTAATAAAATCACAACACGAATTGTTGCATGTGAATATATGTTTTAATCCTAAAATAATAATATAAAATATAGGTAATACCTGTTCATTCTCATAAATTAAGATGAATGATTATTCACAGTTATACATATCTTTGGTGCTTTACATGGTATTTTTCCATGTGGGCTTTTTTCTGTGTGGGCTATTTGGTGTACGGGCTTTTTTCTGTGTGGGCTTATTTTCATGTGAGCATTTATGACCATGGGTTTTTTTCTGTGGGCTTTTTTCATGTGGGCTTTTTTCTGGTCACTGTAGTGGTGGATGCCTGCCTGCTATTTTCTGCCCCTGTGGTCCCATATCCTTGAGACTGACAGCAGGTAGTGCCAGTGTCCATATTAAATTTGTGGCCTCTGCATCTTCAGAGTCCCCCAGATCTGGCCTCCCTCTACCTATCTTTCAGTATGGATGCCCAATGGGGAAAAAAAGAAAAATGTTTTTTAAAATTAAAATGAAGGACAAATATAGCAAGAGATGGGGCACCTTTTAGCTCTGATTTTTCCCAGCACCAGTGAATAAATAACAGCTGAGCCATTTTTTCCAGTTGGTTGGCAATACTATATTTAGTGAGAGGAGGGGGTGGGCTGTATAATTTCATCTTTATCATATGAGAACCTGGTTATTTGACTTAGCCTCTGCATCAACAATGGTTTGATTCAGGAGAATACAAAGCAAATATTCATTTACTCATGAAAGGCCAGCACAACATTTGATCCACCACATTTATTGCAACCTGCCACCCATGTATTGTGGCTTACCAAGTGTTCATCACTTTAGGAAACAAAGAATAGGAGGAACCTGAAAAATACTCAAGGAACTGTTCAGTTTATTAAGGCCCAGTACATTTTGAATCAAAGGCTCTTCCTTAGGAACAACTGAAACTATTTTTAAGTTCTGCACTTCCAAAATTTGTTTTACAGTGAATAGCGACTGTAGGTATTAAAAAGTGGGCAGCCATATACCAGCTATATAGATTATCTTTCGAAAGTAAAACCCCATAAACTAACAGTGCCTCCTAAGCAAAGTTACACCCTTCTAAGCCAGGTGACTTCAATGGACTTAGAAAGGGTGTAATTCTACTTGGGATGGCACTGTTAGTCAGCAAATAGTACTTGTGCTCCATGATGCTGTGGAGCTTTTGCTCAACACTGTTCGTTAGAAAACATTCTGCATACTCTAATTGCATTGGCAGTCACATTTCTGAGAACATGCTTTTCCAGTACAATTTAAATATATATCATTATGCAGCAATTTTTTTCTTTGATTTCTTCAAACTCATTTTCTTCATCTGAAAATGTACAGTAATTTCCACAGTTCTGTAAATGTAGTGCTCTTTGACTGAAATATCAAACTTGTTACCACTTTCAGAATTATAGATCTGGTTGTCAAGTACCGTTTGCATGCCATGGTTCTAAAAACTATGTCAGACTTTGCCTCAGATTGAAAAGTGACAGGTGGTGGCAGCTACCTAGTCAGAGTGTGTGGGCTATTTTTTCTAGGTCAAACAATAGCCAAAAGGCTCCAGAGAGGCTGGGGAAGCAGGGTCCTCCATCTCTGGTTTCTTCTTGACTTTTCTGGAAACCTTGACAAACGTTATTAGCTTTCCAACCAGCAGCACCATTACCATATTAAAAGACAGGGATGTCTAGTCACTGAAATTTGGACTTGCATTTTTCCCTTCTGTATTAAAGACCCTGTAAATCTTAAAAAAGAAACATGTTTGTTAATGTATTGTCCATTGGCTGTGTCAAAGTGTCCATCCTCCAACATACTAAGGCCTGGATCTTCTTTTTAAGCTTAACGATGCCATTTTTGAATATACACAGAGAAAGAAGTAATATTTGAGTTGTCTAGTTACTGAGATTCACTGGTCCAGACCATCTGTGTTTAGATACAGGGCTTTTCCTGTGCAAATACTTAATGTGCTGTATAGCTATTTTTTCAGGAAAAAATTGTTACTGCATGTATGAAGAGAAATTTGAATACACTTTTTTTTGAGCCAAACTAGGCATGAGTCTACACACTGAAACACGTATTCACCAATTCATAGCTAAAGTTGGGGGAAAGTATTTTTAATTAAACATTTGAAATAGGAGAATACAAAGAATACACATGAGTAATAAAACAGTTTGATAAAATGCACTTGGGGTATTGAAAGGAGGGGGGAAATGTGTGTATGGCTCATTCTTGCTTATCTTGTTGGCTTGCAGCTCAGGTTGTTCTAGAAAGAAGTTCTGTTAAACGGCTATGAGAGGGAGAGAAAAGCAGAGCTTAGCAGTGCCATTTTGAAAGTTTTGTTAAGCTTTGTGCCCATGTGGAGTAGACGCATGCTGAACCACCACAAAGATGCTCTGCCTGCAGCCAGCAGGCAGTTTCCCCTTTAAGTTGGAGCAAAGGAGATTTTTCTTTGACTCAGTTTAAAGGAGAAAGTCCCAGGGCCCCTTCTCAAAATGAGTGTGATGTTTATGGAGGCTTCTAAAAAAAGGTGGTGGTATGCTGTGTGGAAGTAGCCACTGTGTTCTGTTACTTAGAAGATTTTTCTTTTAACCCAGTTCCAGTATTTGGCAGTGAACTGGCCTTAAAGAAATCAGCAAAAACAATGGAATGCAATAGGGTAAGGTCAGGGAGAAGACAGTCTGTAGCTGCCTCCCCCCCTTCTGTTTAAAATAAGACTCCTGCCTCCAACTCACCCCCTTCAAACATTAGTGGGTGGACCTCTGATTAATACATGTGATCCTTATTTCTGGAATGGTCATTGTCATTTGCCACATTTATTGAGATATCCCTAGGAGGTAAGTAACATAAACAGTGGGTTTCTTATTCCAAAACAAAGAGTTTGTACTATCAGCTTTGACTGTATAGATAACCTGTTGGAAGGAAATAAAGTGTTTGATATGTCTCTTCAGCCTCAAACAGATAGAGGGAGCTGTCAGCTCTGGCAGTGCTAACACCCATTCATATCTGCTCATATTGTGGAAGCATAACACAGACTAGGTTCTGTCTTGAATCCCCAGTGTGCCGTGAAAGCTTGCTGTGTGACCTTGGGCCAGTCGCTGTTTCTCAGCCAAACCTTCCCTGCAAGGTTGTAGTCAGGATAAAATGAAAGAGAGGAGAACAATATAAGCTGATTTGGGTCCCCAATGCACCCTTTTGGACACAAGTCATAACCTAAGAGACAGTCCAGATATTGAAGACTGTTTCTGCAAGTAGTTGCCCTGCTGTATCAGGATGCCTAACAATAGCCTAGAACTGGAAGGAATCCAACATAACACTCAGTTTCAAACCAAGATGTAAATGCCTCAAACTAAAGGCAAAGTATCATAATTACCTAAAATATTTAGCAGGTGAAATCCTTTTTGTTTTCAAAGCCAATTTCCGATTTACAAATGTGTGTTCTATAGAATGTGGAAGTTCATTGCAATGCTATTTTTATTCACAGATAATGCACCTCAAGTAGCAATTATTGCACCAGGTACTGGTAACCATAGAAACAGTTCAACAGGCCCAACACCTGACTGCTCTCCTCCCTCACCAGATACTGCACTGAAAAATATAGTGAAAGTTATCCGACCTCAGGTGGGTGGTCAGAAATATAAATTCTCTTATTTAGTTCATTTTTAAAAAATTGTTTTCTCTTGTTCATTTTAAGAATGGTGTAGTGAAATCTCTAAATGTCCTCTAATTGCTTATTTTGTTTGAGTGTTAAGAATATGTAAATACTAGTGATAGTGTAATACAGGTTGGAGGTCTGCAACAAACATGGGGGGAGATAAATTGATTGGGAAATCCCCTTCCCCCATTAACTCTGCATTTTCAAAAAGATTGGGGGCCCCTGCTGTACAGGCTAGGTGGGATGGGATGGCATTTATCTCCCACCCTAATTTCTCCTTGCATTCCCGGAAACTGTTTGGGTTTGTTTCTATGGGCGTGCTCCTATTCAGATGCAACTTCAAAGAGGTCAGAGCTCTTAAAATCTTATAGTAACCTAGACTTGGGTGGTAAGTAGGGGACGCTAATTACCTTACTAGAATACTATAAGGCAGAGGTTTCCAGCTGTTTTGAGCCTGGTTGTTGGCCATCCAGAGGAACTGGTTGGCCACTGTGTGAGGCAGGATGCTGGACCAGGTGGACCATTGGTCTGATCCAGCAAGGCTTCTGTGTTCTTATAATGTAGAAATAATAATATTGGATATATTATTTGAATTAAACATGGTTCAGATAAACTAAACAGACTGAATCTGCATTAACAAATGTGTAAGCATTGCTTAGAGGAAAATGAATTTTAAATATGTAGTACAAAATCGAGTATGCCTGGCTAGACAGCAGTATTGTTGGAAAGGAGCTAGAAATGTGATAGTGACTTTGACAGGTTGTAATCAGTGTTCCCTCTAAGCTGAGTTAGTGTGAGCTAGCTCACAGTTTTTTAGCCTCTGGTTCACACATTTTTGTCTTAGCTCAGGGACGGCTCCAGAGCAAACTAATTTATGCAGTAGCCAAATCGCTTGCTCACAACTTTAATTCCAGTAGCTCACAACGTAGAATTTTTCTCACAAGACTCCACAGCTTAGAGGGGACATTGGTCGTAATGTCAATATTTTTCATGGACTAGCTCAGTAGCATAGAATAAACACATTTATTGAACCCTCAGGTTACAAATAAAGATCAGTAGCTACAGCTCAGTCCTTACTAGATTACTTGTTTTATGTAGTCCAGAGACATTACAAATCCCAGTGTGCTGGGGTTTTGTTTCCTGTTTCTCAAAACCCACATGCACACATAAGTTCAATGAAATCAATGATTGTAACACATTCATTTTAGGAACAGGATAATCAAGTGATTTTATCTGGAACTTGTCATTTTAGAAGACAGGGAGGTGCTGAGAGAGTTAACCCAGAATGCACTACACTAATTTCCTCCATGTCATATGTAAAAGAAGACGAAGAAGAGAAGAGATTGAATTTTTACCCCACCCTTCACTACCTGAAGGCATCTCAGAGTGGTTTACTATCTCCTTTCCCTTCCCCTCCCCACAACAGACACCCTGTGAGGTAGGTGGGACTGAGAGAGCTCTTTCGGGAACTGCTTGTGAGAGAACAGGTCTGAAATAACTTGTAACTGAATCAAGGTTACACCAGCAGCTGCATGTGGAGGAGTGTAGCATCAAATTCAGTTCTCCCAGATTAGAGTTTGTGCTCCTAACCACTACACCATACTGTAAGGCACCACCAGTCTTGCACTGGGGACCCAGGTGCTTTTCTATCCATGCTGCACACAAGAAGAAAACATATCTGTAAGACAAACTCCAATATCCCAGTAATTAATTGTTTTATATGGATATGTTGAGAAATGGCTTTCACTTGCAAGTCTGTTATTTCTTTCTGACTTCTCCACATTGAGGAAAACATGACAAAGACTTACCCTTCCCACTCCCAAGTTTTTCTTGTGAGAAATGAATACAATTCTTATCTCATAGACCACCTTTCCTTGTTGTTCCGCAACCAATTTGTTGCTAAATTGTGCTATTTTCCTTTTTAGTTAATTCAGAATTTTGTGTCACTCCTCTTTCTCTTTCTTTGTGATATCCATGCCATAGCAGATTATTCCCTGTTCCTGTTGAGATGTAATAACAAACTGTAATTTGTTTTATGTACAAGCCTGCAGGTTTCAGGTTTATGCATTCCCTTCTTCCTGTACAGTAATCTGATTAAAGACTTTTACTTTTGCTGCAAGGCATAATTATAAATATATCTATACACAAACTATGGATTTTAGAAACTTGTTTGTATGGAAGAGAACAAATGTTGTGTATTTTACTGGACACATGGTAATGAATAACTATTGCTTGTTTTGAAAGAACAAGTCCTTAATTAGACCATTTTTACAGGGCGGGTGATCCAAGAATCCACCAGATGTTTGTGTAATGATAAACTTTGCTTTGTTGAACCATGTCACTCTCCACATCAGATTCACACTTTTGGTGGTTTATATATATCTGCAGTGCACTTTAGTTTCTCTGTCATCTCTGGTCCCGGTCACACGGGCCAGAAAATGCGGGGGGGGGGAGCATGGCTGTTTGCCCCGGAGCAAAATAATGCACGGCCACCCGATCACACGTCCCGTCGAGGTCCCATGGTTAGGGGGTGAGGTGCCAATCACATGGCTATCCGGCAGTGTGGCAAAGAAGCAGCATGGCATGGCACAATCACAGCAGCAATCGCTAGGCGCCGCTTCCATGGCAAACGGGTGTTTTTTTAACCGAAGTTTTTGCGCATGCGCCGTTGGGCGCTTTGGCGCATCCTGCAGAGACTTGGGGGGGGAACACCCTTGTTTGCGAAGGAACATCGGCGGGCGCCGGATGCCACGGAATTCCACCGAAAACGCGATCAGACGCCTGCCCTTGCCCCACGATGTCCGGAAGCCAGTACCTCGTAAGTACTAGTTTTTTAGTCCGCATCTTCGGTGGGAAGCCACGGGATAGCCACGGGATAGCCACGGGAGCACTACACTTCCCAGATGTTGTGGTGTGATCGCGCCCGGAAAATCTGCCTATCTGTATCTTTAGTGCGGCAAATGCTCCGTGTGACCGGGGCCTCTGTTAATTTTTTCACTAGTCCTTACAATTTCTTCTGTTACAGTCTTCTTTGCCTCTTCTGCCATGTTCTTTCACCATCCCTACCAAGATCTCCTTCTGTACGTAGCCCCTCAATATCCAGTTTTCTGTAAAACCATTTCTCCCTTTCCTTGCTTATTATTTGATTCCCCTCCTTTGTCTACTCCTTTCATTGCTAACCTTTCTGTATTTTGTGCTTTAAACAAGGATTTAGGGAGCAATTCTAAACAAGTTTAATGGAAATCAAGTGCCATTTTATTCAACAGGGCTTACTTTTGGGAAAGACGATTGCAGGCGAACAGTGCTATGAAGAACAATGAAGAGTAAGCCCCATTGTATAGATCTAAATAGGAGTCTGAGTAGACTGTTCTCATAATCTCTTATAAATTCTGGAAATGCCTCTTTCACACTGTTTCTGCTAAATACTGAATAGCAGCCAGCTTTAGGTAGAGTAGAAAATATGAAGATACATCCTTCCGTACAAATTGGGTAAGGTCTCCTCTACCCAAGCTGCAAATCAGAATGCGTATTAGTCACTGTAAATTTTGAATACATAACAATAATTGGATCAGATACCTGTGGACCCATGTTATTTTTAAAAATTTGACTAACATACCATCAAGATTGTGTCATGGGAAATTCACACAATGGTTATTGAAATTCTGTTCCACAGCTCAGCTGTCTAGACATTAATACGATTTCCCCATAATCAGTACTGAAATGTTCCCTCTTCAGACTTGCTGTGAAAGAAATACTAAAATCTGGATACTGTGTTATCTGCAAACACTTTTATTGGCATATGGAGTCTTTATTGAATGCTTAGGATGTTATCCTATCTTGACATTTTATTTTTAGACTGTAATACAGCTTCCCCTGTGGATGAAAGAAAGCAATAATCTCAAAAATGATGTATAGGAGATGAACTTAATGAAAAAGAAAAGGAAAGAAAGTTTTCAGGAGCATGTTAAGAAAACCTAATAAAAAAGAGCTGATCAGAGGTAAAACACAAATTTAAATGTTTAAATTTCAACTCAATTTTTTCCAGCCCAAGCAACGGACATCAATAGTGTCAGCCTTTGAATTTCACCGATCAAATCACAGCCATGATTGTTTTGAAATCAACTCCTCCATTGGATATGCAAGCTTTACTTCCAGTCCTCCAATCAGTCCAGCTAACTATTCCATTGGATCAGTAGAGGGCAGCATTGAAGATAATGACATTCCAGGTAAAATAAAAAGAAATTGCACATTAACCATACATTGTGGTACAGAAGCAAGCTGAAAATCAGCATTCTGAACCATTATGTTGAGACCAATGCAAACAACAAATGTAAATTAAATGATAAGGATTGTGAGTGGGGTTGATATTGAATTATTTTGAACCAAGTCAAATATTATTATTTATATTATTAAAATAGCAACCAAAATTGTTCCTAAATATATTTTACAATGTATATTATCTAACAGCTGATGAATAGGTTTAGATGAAGTTTACAACATATCTTGTTTAAGCGTTTATGAAAGGTTTCTAAATTTGTCCATGCACAATTGTCATGTATATGCCATACATTAAAATGTTGAAAAGGTTGTAAAGTCCTAAATTCTTTGGATTACTGGAGGTGGCCATTTATCTCTACAGTGCTGTAATGTAAGTCTTTTAGCAGCATTAATGGCATGGAGGGTCCGTTTTCACTGACCATCTGTTAGCCTCCAGTAGACAGGCAAATAGTTTAAAAGTACATAAACATCCTCAAAGATAAATGAATATTCTAATACAAAAGGGATATGAGTAATTACTTCATCTCCAAAAGGCCAAATAACTGCACAGGCCCAAAGCATATGTTTAAGAGATACATCTTTAAGTTACAACATGAGCAATTAGATGCTTATTTGTAGAGTTGCCACCATTGTTGTTATATGTTTTTATTTCTTTCTGTTTGGGAGTTGCAGTTAAAAATTTTAATAAAGTTAAAAACATATTGGTTCTCTGACCATACAACGAATCTGACCATACATGACAAATCTTTCCTAATATCAGATGTTTTTATAACAAACTTCCACTGAAAATTCTGTTGTTAGAATGAAAAATGGATAATTGGGGCATTTAGGTTCTACTTCAGAGCCAGAAATTTATGTGTTACAATAGTGTCCAATATTTGGTGAATGCTGATGTGAATGCTGATAATCTCAGATGAATTTCTGAATGTTTTACACTAAGTGTTTTGTTTTGTCACTAATCAATGTTGACAATCAGTTTTAAGAAATCGTCAGCAGTTTGTGAGAATGCTCTCCAACATTCATAGAATGGATCTGGGACTGCTACCATATGTATTTGGGTGTTGACACTGACCAAGTCTGGCCTTTATTTGTTTCTTTATTTACTTAATTTATATCCTGCCTTTATCCCAAATGGGAGCACAAACAGCAACATTCTCTTCTCCTCCATTTTACCCTCACAACAAGCCTGCACAGTAGGTTAGGCTGAGCGTGTATGATTGGCCCTAGGTAACCCAGTAAGATTCTACAGTAGAATGGAGATATGAACCTCCCAGATCCTAGTCCCTGACACTTTAACCACTACAACACAATGGCTCTCTTTCACACACCCCTGCTTAACTTTTGATAAATGTAGTATGTTTCTCCAAATATAATGAACATCTATGTTTGTCATTATCACCAACAGTGACTCAATTAAAGATATAAAAAGATTTGATTTTTAATATTATTTGGTCCCGAGTACAGAGATAAGTTACATGAGGCAACGAATTGGACTCAAGTAATTGGACCTGAGGAAAAAAAATAGTGCAGTGGTCCAGATTGTTTATGAGGATTCATATTCTCAGTCTGCAGCAGGAAATAGATGCAAACAAAAAGTGGGGACCCATGATACTCGTGGGGGGGTGCCAATCCTTCTGCCAATCCTTTTGAGAGCTAGTTTGGTGTAGTGGTTAAGTGCGCGGACGCTAATCTGGGAGAACCAGGTTTGATTCCCTACTCCTCCACTTGCACCTGGCTGGATGACCTTGGGCAAGTCGTAGTTCTGATAAGAGCTATTCTTGAAAAAGAGCAGTTTCTGTCAAGAGCTCTCTCAGCCCCACCTACCTCACAGGGTGTCTGTTTTGGGGAGGGGAAGGGAAAGGAGTTTGTAAGCCGCTCTGAGACATCTTTGGGTAGTGAAGAGCGGGGTATAAATCTAATCTCTTCTTCTTCTACTTCTCCCTCCAACACCCCAGCACCAACGGCGAGGCCCGCATGGCTCCCAGCCACCGGGCCCGCCAATCCTTCTCCCCCGCCCTCCCCTGCACCGCCGGCAAGCTGCACGGGCCTGCTGAGCATTCTCCCACTCCCCCCGGGCACTGGCGGCGAGGCCTGAGCGGCTCCCAGCTGCTGGGCCCACCGAGCCACCCCCCCCCAACAGCCAGAGCATTCTCTGTGCATGCGCAGGGAATGCTTTTACTTTTGGGGGGATTTAAATATTCCCCGTATATTTTTTCAACTTTTTAGATTTTTCCACACACCTGGCGACTGCTCCAAGTGTGCAGGAAAATCTCTCTGTCCCCCAAGTGCCCCCGATGTGCGGATTTAGATATCCACACAGAGGGGGCAACTTGGCTATTAGATATATAGATAGATGTAGACTTCCATTAGCAATGTTCTGATGAAGACTGCAAGGACAACTTGCATGTGCTTCTGGTTTCTGCATATTTCCACATTCAAATACATGAACATATCATGGAATGTACTGCCAGCCTATGCATGCTAAGATGAACCCCTGAATTCATGCATCATTCCTGGGGGGTGGAATTGTATGAGCTCCAGTGTAACAGGTGGGTAGACATGAAATTTTCCTATCACACCCTTCCCCCAGAATCTGCCTGTGAGCCTCCAAAATTCATTGCCAAAGTCTGGGGGGTACATCTCGATGAAGAGCCATGCAACAAAGGCCGCTGCATTAAGGCAAAGCGAGCTATATCATCCCTCTCTGTCTTTTCCACAGTGGAGCCTGCTAGCAGATAATATTACTCGTGTTTCCTTCTTCAATGCAGCTACATAAATTTGTTTGTTTTCCATGCATGCAGGTCACCCAACCCATAGTACTGCCATTTTAGAGTCAAGGCTGGAGCGATTCAGGAAAAATCCATCAGCCTTTAATTTGGCACTGAATAGAATACAGCCCTGTGTCTACAGAACAGTCATTCCACATATGGAGAAGTTGTAATGCATGCCCAGGATGATTGCTAGTTGGGTTTTTTTTTAAAAAAAGATCAGAAGTAATATATCCTTTGAAGTAGATTCAGGTGAGTAGCCGTGTTGGTCTGAAGTAGCTGAACAAAGTTTGAGTCTGGTAGCACCTTTAAAACCAACGAACTTTTATTCTGGGTATAAGCTTTTGTGTGCACGCACTCTTCTTTGGATACAATGAAATGGAAATTACCAGCCCATACATATAGGCAGAGGGTGAGCAGTAAATTAGCATACATCATAATGAAGATGTTTAACAGATTCAAGGACCAAACAGGAATAACTAGGTTAGTTTATATGGAAACCAATATCAGAAAACTAAAATCCCAAGGACTTAACAGGGATATTGGTTTCTTATCTCACTACTTATGCTATCCTCATTCAGCCCTTACGTCTGTATTCTCACCAGTCCCCCAGAAAGGCCATATGTCCTCTTTATTTTATTTTATTTCTTATTTGGAATAATAGATTAGAATAATAGACTGGAATGTAACGTAATGAATAGTAGAATGTAATGTAATTGGGAATGGTAGATTGGAATGTATTTCTCTGGTCTGGGGACAGGGAAAATAACCAATTGTCCCACTTCAAAGAAGAAAATGCTGTAAGGTCACCTCCATGCTTAAAAGGAGACAGATGGAGCATAAAGGCAGGGTCTCAGTTAATTACCCCCAGCATCCCACAATTAAAGATACAGCTGCCCATCAATCTGCAATTCTGACATATTTATTTCCTTCACTATGTCCCCCCTCCCGGAATTAAACCCAAACAAATGGTAACCATATAAACCAAGCTTGTTATTCTTGTTTGGTCCTTGAATCTGTTAAACATCTTCATTATGCTGTATGCTAATTTACTGCTCACCCCCTACCTGTATGTATGGACTGGTAATTTCCATTTCATTGCATCCAAAGAAGTGTGCGTGCACACAAAAGCTTATACCTTGAATAAAACTTTGTTAGTTTTAAAGGTGCCACTGGATTCAAACTTTATCCTTTGAAGTAGTAAGGTTTTGATGCAAATGATATAATGCTAACGATAAACTGAAAGTAAGAGAAAGGATTTTATGAGAGTACAAAATGGTTACTTCCTGATCTTCTTATGCTGCACATATTGTGTTTTCCTGTTAATTTTCTACATCAGATCTAATTCTGTTTAATATGGTTGTTTATGTAAGAAAAGCTATAATTTCCTTTTATCTTTTATGAGTTGTTTTGTTGAAATATATAACATGGAGATTAGTATGCATCCTTCACATCTGCTTTTTGAATGTAATTTGCAGGACCTTCTTGTGTACAAAATATCTGCAGCCCTTGTCTTGTTCATCCTCACAGCAATTGTTTGAGATTTATCCCATTTGTTCCTTTAGATGGTGAATTAATTTTGAGAGTCTGTAAGCAAGCCTGATGTTCTCATGACATACAATTACGTTGATAAATATTGAGAAATCAAGCCCTTGTTTTGAGGCATAGAAATCTAGTATTCTGCTTACCAGGCTCACTGTTCTTTAGTGTACATAGCGATACTTCAGCATCATCAGTGAACATTTCTCTTTCTTTCTTGCAATTCTAAATTATAGCATGCACCCTCCCAGTTTCTTCTAAAAGCCACGTAAGTTAGTTGTTTCTTTGACGGTGAACAAATCTGTCTTGATATTTTTATATATAATACTAAATTTTAAAAGTACAGTTTATATTTAAAGCTTAAAGAAGGAATACTCCCAGCTATTTGTCTATTACTAAGATTACAAAGAACACACTCTAGCCAAAGTTAAGTCCTTTAATTTGCCCTCCCATTTATTTCAGTAGGAAATATTAGGGGTATACTTCCCTACTGATATCTTTGAGTCTTAAACAGCAGCACACTGTGACCAGAATGGGATGGTCAGTGTGGTGAGGCATAGCAAGATGGGTAGAGGTAGCAGTTCCAGTGTTTTTTTGTCTTGGGATTGCACCAGAAAACATCCAGACACAGACATTAGTGGAACAAAATAACCAACAATTTCTTCTTGTTTCATACAGTTGTAGAATCCATGCCCTTACCCAGGAAAAGTTTTTTTCATTTCTTCCTGTTGGGTTCCAACCCCAGCCCCCAATGAGCCAGCCTTTTCAAGTCCCACATGAACATGCACAGTTCCTTTGCCTGCAGCTGCCCTGGCCCAATTTCCCACCAAAGCTCTGCTCCTGGCCAAGAATGTATTCAACCATTCCCAGGACTACACCTCAGACTTGCCACACACACCCTTAGGCATCTGGTGCATGGCTCCATTCTTCTGTCCTTGCACCCCACTGGTCCGGACCTCTTCCTGGAGAGCCTGCACCTGGCTGAATGGCAGACTTGTCCTGCCACAAACACCAGTTTCACAGAGCTAAATTATGGCTGAAACATACCCATACTGAGTAATAGTGTAGAAATAGGCACCTGACAGTTTTTTAAAAAAATTTGCCACATGAAAAACTACCATTATATCTTTTTCTTTCTGTTCCTCCCTAGTCCCTAGTTGGTAGATTGAATCCAGCAAACAGGAAGAATTGGGTTGGGGGGTATCTGAATTGTTGGCTACGGCAAGGATATTTACAGCACAATCCTAATACTAGCATTTAACTGATTCTGGCATGGCATCAAAATAGCAACAATAACTAGTCAGCATCTCATACTCTCTAAGCAGAGCAAAGAAATTCCAAAAAAGACCCAACTCCAAGGAACTGAGTGCATAGCAACAGCATTGGAACCTTAATGACACTGCCCAAACCACCAGTCACAGAAATAGCCATATATGGAAACAGCCAAACAATGCACAGTGATGCTGGCATGTGTCTCTGATGTCACCTTGCTGTGCCCACCCATAGAGCAGAACAAGGGAACAACAAAGATCAAGCAGCATGTTCTGCTGTATGACAGATTTGGCATGCCAGGTAGAACCTGAGCCTGCCATACTCCTGGGATTTCAGTAGGTGAGGATTTGAATCCTTCCTATAAACATAACCTTTTGATAGGTGGACACACAGGGAAGGAAGCATAGTCAGTCCAAGCATGTTCTTGAGACATCTTTTGTTTTGGGAGAGGAAAGCCTCACAGAAAAGCCATGGGTTCTTTCACAGAAGTGCTCAGGTCTCATGGAGGAGAATAATGATTCTAGGAGAAGCTTTTTCCAAGGCAGGGGGGATGCGAACACTAGGACAGCAACAAGAGAACCCACGACAGTACATTCACGGAAGTTAACCGTGTCACCTTGACAGTAGCTCAGGAGGCAAACATGTTGTGAGAAACAGGGATTACTGATTTGAGTCCCACTAGAAGTAGGAATATGAAAAAGCTCATATTTTGGCAAGCACCAGTCCCAGAAGCAGCAAAGAAAGGAGGAGGCATTGAAACCTACTACACATATAGCAAGGCAAGGAGGACAGCAAAAAGGGCACAGTATTGTGGAATACCATCAGTTTAGCAAGACTGATGTTACTAGCTTTAGTCCTGCATGTGGCTAGTTACCAGTCAGCCCCTGGAGGAGTCCCAAGCACACCCGAGATTTTGCAACAACAGATCCAATAACTGGAATGGACTACGCATGCTGATTGGCTGTCCTAGACTATTAATTTTGCTTAGCATATTCTCATGAGGCATTCACTTCACTGGATTCATGAGGTTAATTACCGCTTTCTGCTGATAATCTTCTCAGCACCCCTTGTTCTCCATCTCCCCTCCCCATCATGCAGCCTGCCTGGCTGATCAAACCATTAAGCAAAAAATGTATAACCATGAAAAACAGCCTTCATGACAAATGAGAATGAATTTACTCATAACATTGATTTGCATTAATTATCATAATCAAGTTCATGAGTAAATTCATTCTCATTATGTTTTTTGCTTAATGATTCTGTACCGTGATTCTCTTTTTTGTGATTCTGGTTGATCAAACCAGCAGAGGGACTGATGCTGAGAAGTCTATCACTTCCTGTTGAAGAAGTGAACAGTGAGCAGTGACTCACGACTGTGTTGTGTCCGCAGAGAGTCACTAGGAAGCCAGCGCCTTAGTCCAAGCTTGGTCCTGAATAACAAAGGGGCCAAGGATCCTAGGAACACCAATAGGATCCCTGGAGGGAAATTCAAACCCACCAGTAGGAAGAGGGGAGCGGACTAGGAATGGGTTGGGGACCCATAAATACAGGACCTCGCGGGCTAGTTGTTGTTGTTGTGTGTACGTGTGCTAATAAACTGAGCTGATCACTATGCTGAATCACTGAGTCTTCCTGCAATGAACCCAGTATACAACACCCTGCCACATAGTTTGTTAGTCTTTAAGGTTCTACTGGACTCTTGCTCTTTTCTTCCCATAGCTACAGCCCAATGGTGTAGGGGTTTCCATTCTAAAGACAGTTGAAGTTACTGATGAGCAAGAAGAGTGCTGTCTGGTGCTTGTTTCTGAGGTGAAATGTCAGTAAGAGTTTGGATCAGTGTTAACAATATGCTATAACAATGTTTGTTCCCATCATTGACAGTTTGTGGATGTGCTCTCTTTTTGTGCTAAGTGCCCTTTCTCTAGAGTTCCCATTACAAAAGACCACACATCTGTGTTTCAAGTGTGCATGACATGAGGCCAGAGAGATGTATTCCATTACCATGTGCCTTATTATCTGAGGTATGAATATTCTGCTTGAAGTTTGTGCTAAGGAGAGCTGTGATTGTCTGCATGAATGCTAAGCTGTTTTATGGTTGTGCATATGTGGCAGGAGGCAATCAGATGGAAGACTTTGAGCTGAATGGGAGTATTTACACTTACACCAGCATCTTTGTCAGCATAAAATTATGCTGGGGTAGGACATGATTTGGGATACGAAATCCAAGTCCTCTCCTGGTTCTGGCACACCTCTAGCACCACTGTTTCTGGCCACTATGTCAACATGGTGTTTGGCCCCTGTAGCTCTGTATGATATGTCTACATTATGCCAGTAAATCTCTGTGTTCATTTATTAATGAAAAAATTAAAAATAAAGTTTATTGCACAAGGCCAAAGGCCATTATAATTAATGAAAATATATATACCCTGTTTTCCCCACCATCAGATAGTGGCTGGTGAACCTTATTTCCTATGCTAAGTCATTTACAGACTGACTTTAGTATTATGCTGTCAGTCCTGGGAACTTTAAGCTAAATACTTATTCTCAGAGGACAGAGGAAGGCCTGGCGTGATCTGGTCCATGGGGTCGCGAAGAGTCGAACTCGACTGTGCGACTGAACAACAACAACAACAACAACAAGTTATTCTCAAACAACTGTTTTGCAGAGTTAAGTAGCTTTGTATTTAGGTCATACAAATAATAGAAAGACAACTTTATCTAATACGAAGAGCCTTCAAAATAACAAATCATAGGAGTTCTCTGAGGAGAAGCAGCTAACTAGAGAAATTAGTGAAAAATTCTAAAATAAATTATGTAATATTAAACTTCTCTGTCTATAGTATTAACTGTTTTATGTGAGATTATGCAAGATTCATAGTCAGATACTTAATATTACCTCAGTGTTACTTGCTAGGTAATAAACTATGATAACCAGCGCATATTAAAGAGTTTTGAAGTAACAATGCAGTCACTGGGACTCAATTGCATTTAACTGTGCTCAGGATTGTTCATTATTTCTTAGTTAGACATAAAAAACAAAAATATTGCATTCAGACTTAGTTCAGGTTCATGGCAACCATGTGATTTTTAATTTACATTTAATTCTGGTTCACAGGGGGGGAAAGTGAACTGTGCTGTGAGCTAGGGTTCAGGTTTGGTTGACTCTCTATATTATAATTTAGGACCAGGTTAAAGGTTTACTTATTATGAGCATGAAGCTGATATTTCTAAACATGTAAATTCTCATCCTGTACTGAATATAGAGTATGTGACATTTTAATTTATTCATCACTGCATATTCTGAAAAGATTTTCTCCATCTCCTGAATCAAACCACTTAGGAGTTGACTCCTAGGAAATGTATCTTAATGAAATGAATAGCAGGATTTTTCCCTTGTTTAGAAAAGGGGTACTCCGATAAGCCTTTTTTTGGTCTTTGAAATAATACAAATCTGAAGCAAAATAGAGCAGGGGGACATTTACCAGACTACAAAATGCATCAGTGAAGTAATAATTATGAAGATAAATACTGTCACTGCTCTCCCAGACAATATTTTCTAAATAAGACTGTGAAAATACAGGACATAAATTAGTATATACAGCCATGTCTTTTATTTAAGAGTATTTATTTTAAACGATAAAAGTAAAAACTCAGTGGCAGAGCACATGTATAGAGTCCCAACTTCAGTCCTTGCCATCTCTAGTTAAAACACTCCAGGTAGCACAGCTGGGTCAGCAGTCCCTGAAGCAGGGCTGGCTCCATGTTTGGGAGTCTCTAGGCAAGATGCTGTGCACTGCTCTCTTCTGAAAGCACTCAGGTACACACACGCCTCCTATTGGCTCTTTTTCTTTAAACCCCATCAGGAACAGAAAAACTAAAGGAGTCATACTGTGTTGTCTCCAGCTTTCCTGCTAAAGATGTCCCTAGAGGAAGCAGCAAAGCCTCCTGGACCTTTGTTCCCATAACACTCAGCAGCAGTTTTATAGAGACACAGGGGATTAACTGAGAGGAAGGAAAAGTGGGAAACATCCACTTCCATGAATGTCTTTGGCCCCGGTCACACGGGGGGAAAAGGCATGGCCAAAGCGCGGCTTTTTTGAGGTGCACCAAAAGAGACGTGCGGCGGCGGGATCAGATAGATCCCCTGAGCCCCCGCGCAGTTGCGCCCGGGCACGGTCAGATGGTGGGGGGGGGGGAAGCCACAGAATGGAGAGCGTGGCAGCCGGCTGCGCATGTGTGCGCATGTGCAGTTTGGCTGGGAGCCTCACATGCTGCGGGAGACGGGTGAGTCGGCGATCCCACGACCGCCCTTGCTGTGGATTTTCAGGCAGGTAGTACTTTTTTCTAGGTTTTTTTTTAATGTGCAGTTTCTCCCGGAATGGATGGATCGGGGATGGGTGCGCTCAGCTTCCCAGATGTTGTGGTGTGATCGCGCCCGTTTGATGCGCCCCTGATTCGTCCCTCTTGCGGGGCAAAACCTCCCATATGACAGGGGCCTTTAATTGTTGGGAACTTGGATGCAACCCATAATCTTTCAAATATCCAAGCAAAATAATTAAGAGTCAGTTAGCAGATAAGATGTAATCTATAATTTCCTGAATTAATTCTAGAACATATTTCCAGAAGTCATCTACCATTCTGACTGAAAAGCAAATTTATTATGAGCTGATTACTTTGGGAGCAAGAGCAAAGAACAGACTCTTGCAAGACAAGAATGCTTTTAATTATTACCAATTACAGGACTTCAAAGATTCCTTAGAGAGATAAATGTAAAATTTTGCTAAAACATCATCTCTAGTTGCATGCTGTGATTACAGTGAACACACTATTAAAGCTAGTAGCAAAATTCCTGTTAATTGTAATGGATGTAAATTGTCCCAGCAATGATAATGATGGTTTTTTCTTTACATCCTTTGTCTAATAGCATGCATTTGAAAACATTCAGTATATATTTTCTCCAATTATCCTGTCTTTGGATAGATTTATTCCTGATTTTTCTTTTCATCAGACTGCTTATAGTTTTGGGGAAAATGTGCTGGTTATCGGTTATATTTTTATGACTTATGAGAGATAACTGAAGCTGAGAAAACTGAAGCCTACTGAAGAGGCCTGTCTCAACTGTTTTATACTTTAGACTATGGTAGTACATTTAATCATATATCTCCTTTAAATATATATCTCCTTTCTCTCTTTCCAGCACTTAAGGAGGCAAAGTAGATGTTCTTTACTTTTCTTTCCTCAGCTACATCGCCATGTGTTTGAGTTTATGGACTGATCATCTGATACTTTTCTATTGAGTCTCATTTACTCAGCAGTTGTATTATGTTCACATGTGCATAATTTATTAATGTCCATGTAGGGATTTCATTCTGAAACTGAATGCGGACTAGTGATATCTTTTTTTTACTATATGGAACCCTATTACTTTGATCTCAGTATATATGTTTGCCTAATGAAAAAAAAAATATTTCCTAGCTTTCTGATAGTGATGAAATCTGGGTTTTTAAGGCTTCTAGTAGAAGGAAATTCCTAACTTTGAAGTATTGCTTAGAATTTATGTGTTTCCTTACTTTTGTACCTGACTTATATACAAGTTGAGTGCTTTCACACACACTAAATAACACACTTTCAATCTACTTTACAACTGGATTTTACTGTGTAAAATGGCAAAATCCACTTGCAAATAGGGTTGCCAAATACCTTTTTCTCTGCGGCGGTGGGCTCCCGGACGGCGCCTTCTGTGTGTGCACGTGCAAAGCGCGCGCACACCGCATGCACGTCAGCCGGATGTGACGTGCTGACGCCGAGCATGCTGGGGGCGGGGCCACAGCCATTTGAGGGGAAAACATAGAGTTTTCCCCTCAGATGGCTGTGGCCCCGCCCCCAGCGTGCCCGGCGTCTGCACATCACCTCCGGCTGACGTGCACGCCGGGGTGGGGTTTCCCCCGGGGCCCGATTCCGCGGCGGCAGAAATCGGGCCTCCAAAGCGGGGGGAAATCCACTCCCGGGGGGAATTGGCAGCCCTACTTGCAAACCATTGCTGAAGTGGATTGAAACTGCATTATTTAGCGCGTGTGCAAGTTCCCAAGGTTGCACTTGGCTCAGTGAGCCACTTCTAGCTACCACAGAAGAAGAAATAAATAATGTATGAAGATTTTATGTGAAATGTAAATGTTTTGACACTATCAATCAGATACCATTTAAGACCTATTTTCTATGTTATCTCTACTTCATACCTGTCAGATCAGCTGCTATCTGCTATCTTTGGGGAGGAAACAGCAAGAGAAGACTGAGATGAAAGTAGTCCCCTTGTTTTTTAGACCAGTGTTCAGGTCTGATGTAGAAACTTTCAGAAAGTATTGCAGGACCTGTTATACCCTATACTTTTAAAGGGATTTCTTTGCCTCATATCCAAGCCTGATGTTTCCTTCTACGCTTAGTGGAGAGGTAATTCAAAAGTATAATTTCCCTCCTCTTCTTTCCTTTCCTTTCCTTTCCTTTCCTTTCCTTTCCTTTCCTTTCCTTTCCTTTCCTTTCCTTTCCTTTCCTTTCCTTTCCTTTCCTTTCCTTTCCTTTCCTTTCCTTTCCTTTCCTTTCCTTTCCTTTCCTTTCCTTTCCTTTCCTTTCCTTTCCTTTCCTTTCCTTTCCTTTCCTTTCCTTTCCTTTCCTTTCTATACACACAGAAGAGGAGGAAGTCAGGAATATATGGTCAAAGCTCCTTTGGCAGCTGTGGTAGATTTTGCTTTTTCCCTTCAGGGAACATAAAGTCTTTTCAAGTCCCCATGAAGAAAAAAAGCAGGCCCATGCAGCTGAAGTCTTTTTGGCAGCAATTGTAGGGGCTGCTGCATTTTCCTAAAGAGTTTCTGAGCATTTACAGAGAGAAGATAAAAGATAGTTTACACCCCAATCCTATACCTGCTTGTTCAGAATTACGTTCCAGTGAGTTCAGCGGGGCTCGCTCCCAACTAAATGTGCAAAGAATTGTAACTTTAGTATATACACTGGAGCATAAATGAAGTTAGCAAAATAAGGAGTACATGGGAATACAAAATGACTCAGCATTCCAGGTATATCATGAGTCATGACTATGAGGGACGGTTGTTGCTGCTGTTGTAGTAGTAGTCATAAGGGAAGTGCTTGTAATTCACATTCTTGTCTGAGAAATATAATCAAATTGATCAATGAATTCTGATCTTGGCATCTCTTGAAGAAATTGTTCCTGAAATTGCAGCATAGAGGTCACGGAAAGTGTCTAGGGAGTTTGAGTCAATCATTAACTTCTATGTGTTTTCACTTTTTATATCCAGTTTGTTTCTATCTTCCTCCTATGTAAGAGCTTTCCTGGTTTAAGGAAACTGCTGCTGGGGAGACATGGCAGTTGTTGTAAATGTCACTGACAGATATGAAGGTGATAGCCTTCAGTGTGATGTTAAGTTCACTAAGGATTTTGCTTCTGTGCTTCCTCTCTTACTTTTCCCTTTTCCCTCCATGGCAGTACTTGCAGCCCCTTTCTCCCCTTACTTACCACCTATTTCCTTTCCTCCCCCCCAACTGCAGGTTTCCCTCCCCTGGCCTCCCCTCCTTTTTCCTTCTCTCCCACCAACTACCTTTTCCTGTTTCTCCCCTTGGCAGAAAGAAAGAGTGAATCAGTCTCTGACTCCCCACCCCTTTCTGCTGGCTTCCCTTATCTTCAGCCTTCCTCCCCCTCCCCGTCTTTTTTGGTCTTCTCCCCCAACTTTACTTCCCCTCCTTCCCTCCATCCTATTTTACTATTTCTGGTCTTGTTTTTTTGTTTTTGCCTTTGAAATGCATGTGTGCCATGGCCACTGTATCTCACCATCATTAAAAGTTGTAATAATTTGTGCTTCTCAAGTGTCTTCCTACTGAAGTTTAAAACAGGTATTTATATTTATGATGATTTATGTACCTTGTACCAGTACTGAAAGAACTCAGTTGTTTCTTCTTGCTTAGCTGTTTGTAATTTGTGCTGTTTTTAGTTTTTAATTGCATTGATGATTTTGTTTTTTGGGGGGATGAATTGTGACATATACCACTTGTACTGATTTCCCACATGCAGCTGCACCGCCCTCACTCTTCGGACCTTCCGATTGTATTCATCAATTTCCCACTATTTGCTGCGCAGCCACATTTTGACTCACAGCATCCCACAATTTCTCCCGTGTCTTCTAGATCCTTATTTTTTGAGATCGTAAATATGCGGTGAATATTGGGGGATGCTGCAGGTCAAAATGCAGCTGCACAGCAGGTTGTGGGAAATTGATGAATACAATCATGGGAAGGGAAGAGTGAGGGTGGTGCAGCTGCTTGTGGGGAACTGGCCTTTGAAAACGCACATTGAAAAGCAGTATAAAAAGCTTTTTAAATAGAATGAACATTTAGCACAGAAAGGCAAAAAAAAAGAAAAGAATCTGAGATATTAGTGTTCCTATCGTGATAGAAAAAATGTTACCTTCCATTTGCAGCCTAGACTGTATGTTAGCTACAAGAGAATATATATTTTTATACAAACAAGAACTAAAAATGCCAGGAACAGAGACTATTTTTCTATGAATGCAAAAAAAAAAGATTGTGCTTTTATTATAATAACTATTTGACTTTGATCCAGAAATCCTGTTGCGCTAATGGAAGGCATAGTGAATAGGATTGCTGGTTCTCCCTTCTCCATCTGCAGCCTCCTGCACCTTCTCTGCACCTCTCTGTAGAGTCCCACTTTACTATATGTTTAAAGCCACAGAAAGAAAATCTCAGGTGAAAACCCACATTTTTTGTACACTGGTACATTGAATTCTTCTACTCGATAAGATGAGAGGAGATGAATTTTAAAGTTGAATTTTAAAGCTAATGCAGGGTGTTTCTTTAAGCTTACAAAGCATTGCAAGCTGATGTAAACATTTAAATACGATTTAGAAACATACTTTGGGGAAAACAACAAATATTTGATCAACATAATCTATATTGCAGGTATAAAACCTATGTGGCTTGGCTGGAATTCTAGGTACTAAATTTTAATGCCAAAACCTGAACTCATTCTAAGGGCTGTGACAAAACTGTGGTACAAAGTTAATTTGATAGAAAGAGCCCTAGAAAGCCAGTAAGATGTTAATGCAAATTACCCCCCAAAAGTGTCTAGGCCTAAGTTGTTCAACAGAGCAGTTCTTTGTAAATATAAAGTCACGGGTTCCAGCTGCAGTTCAGAAACTTTGGAAAGTTTCAGTCACACAAATGATAAATTTCAAAAGGAATTGAATACTGTGGCAAAGCTGATGGCAGAATTCAAAGCAGACAAGTTTGCAAAGTGGATCAATCCAATGGTTAAGGAGAAGCCAAGAAGATGCCCAGCAAAATATATTGGCATCAATAGGTATGAATAATTCAGTTCTAAGAGATCATTTATGTTACATGACAGATATTGATGCTTTGACATGAGCCAATGCCCTGGTTAGGATTTCCCACCTCTTGCCAGTATCTGATCTGTTCTTCTAATGATTTTCTTCAGTGGTTGGATGCTTCAGTAAACTTGGATGCCATCCAGGACCAATATACCATGAAGACGTCTGTGATGCCACAGTGAAGCCAGGCAGCATAGAAAGGAGTGGGTGCTTCACTAAAGCCAGACAACATCCCAATCAGAAGATAATTCTAATGCACCACTGAAGTTGAGATGCACTCAGTATGTGCCACTGCTTTAGAGTCAGACAGCATCTAAATCAAAAGACAGTTCTCCCTCTGAGAGGAGGACATCT
>NW_015174871.1:670711-716961 GCF_001447785.1 Gekko japonicus | reverse complement strand
TATTATTTTTTAATATTTTGCTTCACTGGCTCTGTCCCTTTGCTTCCACACTGTGGTAGATCTTCTGGTGCCTGCCACATTTCCTGTCCTTGACTCTCCTAAGTCTGATGCTTAAAGTGCAGGCCTTGAACACAGTGAGGTCATAACTCTGCATCCCTCCTTTCTCTCACATGGCTCTGACAACACATGATTTCCTGTCATGTGTTTGCATTGCAGTGGGTCCCATGTTTAGCAGGCTTTGGGACTATGGGTCTGTCCTATATCTCAAAGGGAAAGACAGCTCATATAGACACATCTGGTTCTACTCAGCTAGCTTTTTAAAGGATTTTCATGTGTTTGGATATGATTGTCTTATGATGCACTCCTATGAGTTGCTGGGCCAGTATAATAGCCCACAGGATCAGGTATGAGGGTCAACACATCGGTAAGAGAACAAAAGTGTTCTTACACCAGTTTTGGGACTCAGCACAACCCAAGCAATAGAAGAGTATGATCCATCAGTGCTGCTGTGCCATTCCTTCCCTTATGCCTGTGTAATGCAGCTATGCTACTGTACATGGAGAAAGCTTGGTGCCATTGAGACATGCTGTAAAAATCCAGGTTTTGAAGGGGCCTGTGTAGGGTTGCCAAACCCCTACAGTTTGGCAGGGGTCCCCTGCTTTTTGGGGTGTTCTACCCACCACTGGCCAGCTAGCTGATGGGGAAGCCCCACCCCCAAGCCCCAACACCCACAGCCACCCCTCTCTCTTCTCCCCGCACTTAAAGGGGCTCCCTTTAAGTGCAGGGAGCTGGCGGAGATTGGGCGTGCGAAGCCTTCCAGCTCCCTGCACTTAAAGGGGCCCCTTTAAGTGCAGGGAGCTGGTCTTTCCCCGTGCGCCCATCAGGCGGGGGGGGGTAGACGTCCCTAACATGATGTCATCACGTCGGGATGCCCTGCCCCCTCCGGGAATGCCCCCCAAAGTCCCCTGCTGGGGGCTAAAATGGACTTGGCAACCCTAGGCCTGTGAGCAACGTACCCTCAGTGAGGCTTAGCTCTTCAAGTAGGCCCAGGAACAGTCAGTAGCGAATAGGCTTGCCAAGTCCCCCCGGGGGGTGGGGAAACCCCCGCCCCAGAGGCCCGTTCCCCGCCGCCGGTGGATTGGGTCCCGGGGGGAACCCCACTCCGATGTGCGCGTCACCCGGAAGTGACGCGACCACGCTGGGCACGCTGGGGGCGGGGCCACGGTCATCCGAGGGAAAACTCTATGGTTTTCCCTCGGATGGTCGTGGTCCCGCTCCAGTGTGCCCGGCGTTGTCACGTCCCTTCCAGGTGATGTGCGTGCGGCGCGTGCTCCAGCCGCCGGACGGGGGTCTCCCACTCCGGTGGAATTTACACTTGGCAACCCTAGTAACTAAGTGGCTTGTGCTCTCCCCCTCTGGGCCCAATCCATATTGCCACTCAGTGGGAGAGAATGAAGTAACCAGAAGTAGCGCCTCCTCGTCCTTGTTCCTCTCACCATTTGTTCTTTTAAAGAGAACAGGCAGCAGTCACCTATAAGGAGTAGTAAGGCCAGGAAACACTAGGGTTTCTTATGTGTACTCACTGCTGGAGCATGATCCTTAGCAGAAGCCCAACGATGCCAACTGCCTAATGCCAGGCCTGGAGGCCTGGAACTGTAAATACAGCATCAGATGAACTGCACACGATTAAAATCGGGGGGGAATGGTTGCTGGAAAGGAGGGGCATTGCTGGCTTAAAGGGCTGTGTGGGAGACAATGGTCAGAATGAGACCGGTAAGTAAGCACTCAAATCTCCACTAAGCCATGGAACTCTCTGGGTAACCTAGGCTGCTCATTCTCTCTCCGTGTAACCAAATCACAGAGACAATTAGCATGCAGATGTACACTTCAGTAGAGGGCTCCTCTGAGGCTACAGATGCCAGACCCACCCCCCAGTGGAGGCAGGGTTCTGCCGCTGCCAGGCCCTATCACCCTGCCACTGGTCAGCTGGCAGGTGGAGGGGACTTACCCAGAAAAAGAGCGAGGCCCATTCGATGTTGCAGCAATATGTCTACATTACTTCTAATGTGACCCAGACATGACACAATTCTGTCGGCAATGTTAGGGCAATGCTCTGGTATTTGGGCAAAAACTGTGGTAGAAGCCAAATTTACCATAGAGTTTTTGCCCAAACACCAGAGTGTTGTCCTGACGTCGCTGCATGATGATGTCACTTCCAGGTCATGCCGGAAGTGACATAGACACGCATGCCGCTGCAATGTCAGCTGGGCCTTCCTCCTGCTCCTGGTAAGCCCCCCACCCATCCCCTGCCAGTTGCCAGGAAGGACCTGGCAACCCTATCTGAGGCAGTGAGGCTGAAAGAATGTGACTAGTTCATTGGTCACCCAGCAAGCTTCATTGCAGAGTGGGAATTTGAACCTGGATCTCCCAGCACCTGCTCTGACTACCCACTATACCACACTGACTGTGTAATGGCAAGACTCCATTGAAGTTATGTAGTCTTGTACTGCCCAGAAGAACAAGATATGGAGAGAACCTGCCTTTCAGAAGCCCCCTACAGATGTAAGGAAGCCAGACAGGACTTCAAACCTCTAGGAAGGGCCGGGAGTTCTCCTACAAACAAGGCCAAAAGGTCAGAGATGGGAGTAAGGTGGGTGATGAAGGAAGCCAATGAGTCACTCACTGCCTCTCCCCCATTACACAGCAAACTGACTTAGTGAAAACAAGGAAGAAGAAATAGCAAGAATGAGAATAAGGTTACACATCCTTACCTGTGTTGTCCGAGGCTGATATTCTAGCAAAGCTAAGCAAATGCTTAGGTGTCTTAGCTACTTTGGTGCCTTGGCATCTGACTGAATTGGATAATTCTTCCAAATGAGCACTATATATAACTATACGATGTAATATATTGTTGTGTAAGTACAGTACATCCCAGCTTTACTGTTCTTGTAACTAAATCACATATGGGATGATGGTTCCCAGCCTCCTAACAGTTGTAAAAAAAAAGAAAAGAAAAGGGGGGGGGAGTACCCTAAACCAGTGACCTGATGTAATGGCCTGCACTTGAAGAAACAGTGTGTGGGGGAGGGGGAGGATTGACTGATGTCATTCTTAAGTAACAGTCATTTCTTGAAGTGGGGCAGTATGTGGAAGAGGAAAGGGATGTCCTCTTAGGGTTGGATGCTTTGGGTTGGAGAATACCTGGATATTTTGGGGGTGGAGTCTGGGAAGGGTTGGGTTTGGGAAGGGGAGAAAGCTTAGCAGGATATAATGCCATAGATTCCACCCTCCAAAGCCGCCATTTTCTCCAGGGGAACTGATCTTGGTCATCTGGAGATCAATGGTAATAGTGGGAATCTCCGGGTGACCTGGAGGTTGGCAACCCTAGTTCTCCACCAGAAGATCAATGTGAGTAAAATCAGAAGAGAACCGGAGAGGAGACCTGGGAGAAGCAGATTGGCTCAATAGAATGGAATAGTGAAGATGGAATTGGTGGCAGTGGAAAGAAGGGGATTCCAGAGGTAGCTAAGAATTGTGCTTAGGAACAGTTTCCAGCGCTTTGTAACGACAGTGTCGTTATATACATGCAGACACAAAATGTAGCACAGTGCTTTGTGGAAATACAATTTTTGGGGAAGCCTGACTGGTTTTCCCATACAAGTGTAAGCTGCAGGCATGCTCCTATATTTGAGAAGTCAGAGTATATGCAGTTCATACTCAGCTCTCACTCCTGCAATAAAGCATAATTGGAAGCAGGAATATAAAAGAATGGATTATTGTTTGGGCACCATTTTATTCTTCTTTTAAAATAATAATTTACTATTGATCCAAACACTCCACACACATGGATCTTGTAATCTCTACCACAGAAGAAAGAGCCCTTTTAATTACACCTATAATAAGGTCATTCAGACACCAAGGACAATTAGTAATCCACTCTGAGGAACTTTTGCTGAAACATCTATTGGAGGACAAATCCATTGCAATATCAAGGAATGTTGCCAAATTTCTCTTTATTGCATTTACAAAGCGTAAGCTCCTCCTCAATGTTCCTCATGATATCTCTTCTCTGTAATGCTTTTTGCTTTTGTTCTGTATGCTATTCTATGGGTCTCTGACCGTAATAAAATGAATGAATGAATGAATGAATGACCACAGTCTTGTGAGGTATTGTCTTTCAAAAGTAGGTCTAAGGCAGAATGGCTTACTTTGACCTGGCAATCTCCTGAACCACAGCTCACTCTCTTAGCTATACGTGCTTTTACCTGATATTACCAGTGTGGTGTAGTGGTTAAGAGCAGCAGACTCTAATCTGGAGAACCGGGATTGATTCTCCACTCTTCCATATGAACCCTGATGGATGACCTTGGGCCAGTCACAGTTCTCTCAGGCTCTGTCAGCTCCACTTACCTCACAAGGAAGGAGCGTGTTGTGGGGAAAAGGAAGGGAATTGTAAGCCACTTTGAGACTCCTTAAGTAGAGAAAAGCAGGGTGTAAAAACCAGCTCTTCTTCTTCATTGTTGTCTTTGTCTTCTTCTTGCTTTCACCTGATTTAGACAGGGCTGCCAAGCCTTTGCCCAGAAACATTGTCTAGAGCTTTAAAGAGTTTGGGGACATGGCTTTGCTTGCCTTCTGCCCTGTTCCTGTACAGGTACAGTAATCTCAGCAGCCTACCGGGAGATTAATTGAGCCTGACACCATTTTGTGGAGGAGGGTGGACAAAAAGGATTAGTGGGGGAATGGGAACCAGGGCGCTATATCTGCACTATATATGATTTCCCTTGAATATTTAAAATTACAGGCCCTGACTCTAAGCAAGAAGTCACACTACATGCAGGGCAATTTTCTTTCAGTTTCATTGAGAACTTTTTAATGATTATGGGGAGGGGAAAGGCCAAAGTAGTGTAGAGTTCAATAATATTTAAACATATTTCTTCAACTATCTAGTCTCTGCATCAGGCATTCAATTGCGTAGGTGCACCATCTATGCTTTCTCTCAGGGTTATACCAATCAATGTCCTTGAAGCTCATCAAATGACCATGATCCTAACAGGACTGTGTGAAGGAAAAATGAGATAAGGGTATAGTGTAGCCAACTCTAAGCCCTTGGGATAAAGTGGGAAAGAAACAGAAATAAATATGCTGGTCATATTTCAAGCTACCCTACACTTAGGGTTGCCAAGTCCTCGCTGTATGTAGAGCGTGGGACTCCAGTGCCGCTCCGGGAGTCCGTAAACCACGTCACCCGGAAGTGACGCAACCCCGTCGGGCACGCCGGGGGCGGGGCCACAATCATCCGAGGGAAAACCATAGAGTTTTCCCTTGGATGACCGCGGCCCCGCCCCCAATGCACCCGATGCGACTGCATCACTTCCAGGTGACGTGCTGACGCCGAGCACATGGCGTGCTTTGGGGGTGGGATTCCCCCCGAGGCCCGATCCGCCGGCGGCGGGTAACGGGCCTCTCGGGTGGGGGTTTCCCCGCCCCCCGGGGGGACTTGGCAAGCCTACCTACACTGGCTCAGAAGTGATACACAGGGAGAGGAAGGAATAAGAGAAAGATCTACTCTCTGTACAAGGAAATAATATACATTTAAATAAAGCATGAGTGTCTCCAAATGGTTATGGCTAGGAGTGTTAAGATGATGGATGGATCAGGCCTCCCTAAGTGTAACTGAAGCAATCTGTTTCTCTGTGTGTGGTTAAATTGGCTTTAAAAGGGAGCAGTGCAAAGCCAACCAAGTCAAAATGAATCCTACTTTAAATGAATCTTTAGGAAAAGTGCTACAGCTCAATTCACTGATAATTATAACTGTTTCTCTTTGCAGCAAACAAACTGAGACCAAGGTTAATCAAGCACAATCACCTCTTTCCCCCACTTTTCAGAAACAAGCATTTCCCCTTGGTCACGGCAACCCCTGTTCTGTAATGTGTTTTGCATTTGAGGCTCTCCTGACTCACAGAGGCCCCTGCCACACGGCAGGGGAAAAGCCTCTTTAAGGCGCAGCTTTTAAAAGCCGCGCCAACGTTGACACGGCGCGGCGGGATCCCACGGATCCCCCGGCCGCGCCGCCTTTTCTCCCCGGTGCGATCAAACGCCTGGGAGAAAACCCAGTTCGGATGCCTAGCCGGCCGAACTGCGCATTTCGGAGCATGCGCAGTTCGGCTCCGGCCCGGGGTTGTGCCGGTGCAAGGACGCGCCGGCGATCAAACGCCCGGTTTGCCGCGGCGCGTCCATTTGAACCGCCAAAGTAGGTGGTTCAGTTTGCGCCGGCTTATCCCGGGAAAGGGACAGTTCGGGTACGGAAGCCGGACGCTTCCCAGATGTTGTGGTGTGATCGCGCCGGTTTGATCCGGCCCCGAACTGTCCCGCTCCCGGACCAAATCGGCGAGTGTGAACGGGACCAGAGATGGTTTTTAGGACAAACGACTGACTGCTCAGGGAATGGGGAAGATCCATTCTGCCAGTACCTTCCATGAACTGTTATAGTGGATCCAATTCATTGGCAAAGTTCTGCTTTAGACCATAGAGAGCGGTTGCCAATTGGTATAGACATTACTATACGAGGTGGCGCAATAGTCTGACACAGTACTTGATCACCAAATCAAATGAGGACTTAGCATGAACAACCAAAGCCATCAAGGTAAAGGTTTCCCTTGCTCAAAAGCTAGTCAGCCAGCGCTGTCTGAAGACGTTTCTGTGGTCATGTGGCCAGCATGACTAAACACTGAGGCACACGAAATGCTGTTACCTTCCCACCAAAGCAGTATCTATTTATCTACTTGCAATGTCTTGCTTTTGAACTGCTGGATTGGCAGGAGCTGGGGCCAGAGACAGGAGCTCACTCCATCATGTGGCACTGGGGTCTCGAACTGCCAAACTACAGACCTTCCAGTCTGCAGCTCAACGTCTTAACCTCTGAGCCATCATGGCAAAGCCATCAAAGACCCCCTCCCAAAAAAAGAATTTTCATATCACCTCAAACATAATAACTAATATGAAGATGGTTCATACATTCAGCTGTGAGAGAAACTCCATGATCTAACTGCATGTGTAAAACATCCCTAATTCTTTGTCAACACAGAGTCCATTTACTATCTCTGAGAGCAAAACAGAGCAATGGAGATCACCTTCTTGTTGCTCTGCAGCTTGTAGGCAGTTCTGCTGAAAACAGACTGGTGGGGCAGAGAACCATGGCAATTGAGAGAACACCTAGCCAGGTTCAGTATTTAAGCTGCAAACCAGATGTATGGGGAGAGTTGCCTGTTGTGGACTCAGCTCAGGTCTTGAGAACCTGAAAGTAAATGCAATAGGTCTATGATTGTCTTTCATCCTTCAGTTGTCCCTTCCTTGATCAGCATCATGGACCTTCAGGATATAAAGCAATAACTCTTCAGTTTGTACAGTTACCTGCCCTACACAGGATAGGTTGTTTATTGATGTAAATGAATAAGTAATTGGAAATGAGGTTGAACTGGACAGTTTTCTAGAGGCCTTTTTGGTCTTTAAAGTAGCTCAGTGACAGCATGTGTTACATCAACTTTGTTAACTTTATCTGATTGATGTGGTGAAACTATTTTAAATTATTTCAGCTCTTAGCATTCTGTTTTCTGCAGAGACTCGCTGGAGAGAGGGCTGAAGAAAATGTAACAGATTTTGACAACAAGAGTGAAATGGCCAATGGTACCACAGATATAGAAAGAAATGAAGGCTATGGAAACAAACAGCCCTCTGAACTGGACACAGGGAAAACAAATGGAGATGTGAGAGACTATAAGGAGAATGAAGAGGAGGAGGAGGAGGAGGAAGAAGAAGAGGAGGAGGAGGAGGAGGAGGAAGATGAAGAAAGTGATGATGATGAAGAAGAGGTGGGAGAGGAGGAAGGAGAAAAGGAGAAAGAAGAAAATAAAGAGAATGGAAACAAAAAGGAAGATCTGGAAACAAAGAAACTATATGATGAAGATGATAGCAGAAGCACAGAATTAAGGGAAACTCCTGAAAAAGAAGAAAACAATGAAAAGAAAGCATCGAAATTAAATATTCCTCAAAAATTAGCTCTAGATACTAGTTTTATAAAATTGAGCGCAAGGCCTTCAGGAAATCAAACTAATTTAGAGGAGAGCCTGAGAAAAGTCCGGAAGAATGATCCAAACATGATGGAACTCAACTTGAACAATATTGAGAACATCCCTAAGGAAATGCTGGTAGACTTTGTCAACGCCATGAAAAAAAACAAGCATATCAAAACATTCAGTTTAGCCAACGTGGGGGCTGATGACAATGTTGCTTTTGCCTTAGCCAATATGCTGCGCGAAAACAGGAACATCACTACTCTGAACATCGAGTCCAATTTCATCTCAGGCAAAGGGATTGTGGCCATTATGAGGTGCTTGCAGTACAATGAGAAGCTGACTGAGCTACGTTTTCACAACCAGCGAAGTATGCTGGGCCACCAGGCAGAAATGGAAATTGCGAGACTATTGAAAGCGAACCCGACATTACTGAAGATCGGCTATCATTTTGAACTTCCCGGTCCCAGGATGGTGGTTACCAATCTACTCAGCAGAAACCTTGATAAACAGAGACAAAAAAGAATAGAGGAACAAAAGCAGCAACAGTTGAAGGAGCAGAGGGAGATAATTGCCATGCTAGAGAATGGACTTGGGTTGCCTCCTGGGATGTGGGAGATGCTAGGTGGGCCAATGCCTTCTTCAGTGGTGCCTCCATCCATGCCGCCTCCAAAGTCACCGGTCCCATCTGTTACTAGGAAAAAAGAACCTGTAAGAAAGCCAGCCCCTGAACAAGAAAGGAGTGATGATCCACCCTCTTTCAGAATTGTGAAACTCAAGAGAACCCAGCGTAAACCCACTATAGAACAATACGTGGAGCCAGCTGAAAAAACCAATCTCAAAGACGTGATCAAGACACTTAAACCTATTCCGAGAAGGCGGCCACCTCCTCTGGTACAAGAAACCCCTCGAGATAAGCTGCTGAGTGATATCCGTCAGAGCAGTGTAGCTTATCTTAAACCAGTAAGTATGTAGAACAGGGAAACAGAAACAAGTAGGAAATACCGGGAAGCCCAGTTTAGGGCATTTATTTCAAAATCAAAGAATTTGGGTGTTGCAACAATTGTATGTTGTGGAGACGTTGTGCCTTGTAAATAATATAAGTCATCTTATTTATGCACTGCTTTCAATATAACATAAAGATAGATTTTGGAATACTTGTTACCTCTCTATGGAGTAGAACATGGCTGTTTCTAAAATAAGCAGATAATATTGTTAGAATGAGGCACCAGTGCAGTATGACCTAGAGTACAGACATTTAGGGAAAGAACACATACTTTATATGTGGAAAGGTATAATCCTTGGCCTCTCTGGTTAAAGGATCTCTAATAACTGGGCTAAGACCATGGAGAGCCACTGCCAGTCTGAATAGCCTGGGATGTTTATCCCACTAAACGTGACATCACAGAGCCCTACTTTCTGGAATGGAAAAAGAAGCAGGTATGCTCCGGATTCCTTGACCCCTTTCTTCTCATTCATGAAATGATGGATTTCTGGATGTGTTTTAGTTTTTGTTTTACTATCACTATCAGTTTCAAATCTACTGATATGGCAAGATTTCTGAAAAGAACCAATCACCTTTTGCCACATTTTAATCATCTTGACACTGTGAGCAAAAGTGTAATTCCCAGCACGTTAGGATCATGAGTGCATGAGCGCACATACTACATTTACACCAAAGTTATCAGCTTCACAATTTAATTTTTATCTTCCCTCCTCCAGTCGCTCAACTTGAGGAGCATTTTTTTAATCCTTCTGGCCTTCAGTGGGGAATATCAAATGTCAGCCATTGAGAACACTGCAAGCTCTGGGGTGCATTTTCCAGCAAATCCCTCCTCTCGATTACACAGCTGGGCGGCTGTCTACCAAACAAGCTGGTCCACACTAGATCTCTGTCCTTAGAATGTTATACGTTCCATAGATGCTTGCACTCGGATCAAGTCCAGTGTGTTGCACCTGTTAATCAGAGGTCACCCATAGCATTTATGATTCATCAAGTCTTCCTCAGGAGAGCATAAGTGATATTCCAAGGCTGAAAAATCAAGAAATGTACATAATCTTTGCTAGCAGTTCTCTTTATTAAGATGCCTGAACTAGTTCCCTGCCTAATAATAATAATAATAATAATAATAAAATAAATTAGGGTGAGTTTCACCATTTTTCATTTTGATCTTGTGGTGGAAAGTGCCGTCAAGTCACAACTGATTTATGGCGACCCTGTGGGTTTTCGAGGCAAGAGACATTCAGAAGTGGTTGGCCATTGCCTACCTCTGCATCATGACCCTGGTATTCCTTGGTGGTCTCCCATCCAAATACTCCCCAGGCCTGACCCTGCTTAGCTTCCAAGCTCTGATGAGATTGAGCTAGCCTAGGTCAGGGCTGATGATGTCTATACTTAGCCTTATGGGTCCCCCCCCCTTTTACACAGTTTTAGGCTATTGGCTGAATTGTGGCTTCCAAACAGTATACCTCCTAGAAATCTTCTTTAAAGTATAGGGAGATCCTTCATCAACAGGATGCCACATGGAGGAATGTTCATAAACATGCCATCTTTGTCAATTTCATGGCATTTCTACATAGAGCTTTTGGCTGTTGGTGGTAGGGAGTTGGAGATGTTCCTGGATGTCTAGTTCTCATAAATGACATATATACCCACACTAGTTTCTAATCCATCTTCATAGCTGGAACAGATACTGGCACAACTTTCTCACTTCTTCCTCTTGCTGCAGCCTGAAATATCCCCCTCCTCCACCCTAAATGTTGTTCCAGGACAGCCTATATTCCATGTAAACAGAAAATTAGCAAAACAGAAAACGACCCAGCCTAGAATGTCTCTCCCTGTTTTGCTAGTTTATATAGTGCTATAAGCCACCTTGAGGCAAGAGAAAAGGTGGGGTATAAATATTTTAAATAAATATTGCATGGAGGTGTTTTTTTAAAAAAAAGCATTCACAAAGGCATTCTCCACCTGCACCCTTGAGCAGTGTAGTCTGTTCTACCGCTTTAGCATTTGATGACCTGATTCTCCTTCATGTGTAGACAAGGCAGAGCCTTTTGTGATGAGAAGCTGAAAGATATGAGACAAGAGGACAGCTCCTCAGAGTGCTATTTTGAGGGAGAAGGGGGAGGTAGTCAGACAAGCAGAACGCGAAGAGTGGGTCTCTTCAGATTTGGTGGACAGGCAATGGAATGGCAGATTGTCAAACTCGAAACCTCGTTTGCCATGGGTTTTGTATGTTCCATCTTCACTGCCTGTAACCACACTGTTTGAATTCTGAATTAGGGGCATGGGGGTGGGCAGATGGTGTGTGGGAAACTGCTTCGCTTAGCTGCTTTGCAAGTGTTTTCTTAAGAGACCTCCTGAAGTGGGAAGTATGTGAAACGACCTTGGATGTCTGTCTCTGCTAGCCGGCCTGTCATAGATAATGTAACTGTAGGTTTGCAGGTGGGCAAGGAGGGCTAACGGAGCACGCTAGATTTAGGCGGGCTGACTGAATGGATTGATTGGATGGGTCACTGGGAGGAGGCTTGTTTGGATCATATATAATTCCAGAACTGGTGCCAACCTAGTCAGTTCTGACACAAGATGGTCGTAGCTTGATACATCCTCATCTCTCAGTAAACAAATCACTGCCAAGAGTGTGTTGTTGAGAGTAATTTTGTTCAAGAGTCTGACACAGATAAGACGGAAGAGGAGATGAAACGTTAATGCAGAGTGATGCATACGTGTGTATGTGTCATTTAGTCACAGGTGCCTTTCAAGGCAAGTGAAGCAGAGGTGATATGCCATTGACTTTTTCAGCAGAGTCTTCCTTGGTGGTCCCCGTCCAAGTACTGACCCTGCTTAGCCTCCAACATATGATGAGATTGGGCCATACCATACTGCCTTCCCTCCAAGTGATACATGTTGGGCCCCCAAAGTTTACAGGTTTACAGAGTTCCTCATTGCAGAGTGGGCCTGCAGGGCAAAACATTTCTGCCCACAGAACACTGTTTCCCTGCTTCCTCTCTCCCTCCCGCTGCAGCCCAAAATGGCCTCCGAAATGCAGTGCTTCAAGTGACATTTGGGACTACAGAGAAAGGGAGGTCAAGAAAATTGCAGTGTACAGGCAGAAATCCTTTCACCCCCAAAATACTCTGCTGGATCCATGCCATTAAGTCTGACATGAATGCAAATGTCTTACACTAGGGAAGGGGGGGGGGAATCTCATTTTCTCAACAACAAAAGAATGGTCCATTGCTGGAAAAAGGCCATTTCCTTTCAATAAAGTGACTTCCAAGGGAGTCTCACCTCACTTTCCACCATACCATACACAGACAATACCCGCATGTCATTTGTGCTTTAAATTTTGCATCTGGAAAAATCCTACAAATATTAAATCACCCAAAAACAATTTCCCCCCAGCATTTCAACAGTAATTTTTTTTTCAGAGGCAGATGCATGAGCTAAGACCCCCCTCCCCTTTCCCACAATTAACACTTCCTGTGTTGTTCCTTCCTACACAGGTGCCTGTTCCCAAAGAGCTGGAGTAAAACACCCTGTTCAGTTGAAGGAAACAACTTGAGAATATACAGACTATGCAAGTGTTGCTTCAGATCATTTCAGGGGCTGTTTCCCTCAGGCGGAAGACTCAAAGATGTGGGAACAACGCGCGTGAAGCATGCATCCTGTTGAAGTGATGATCAAAAGAGGTAGAATGCAAGTATACCCAGTGAACAGTTTTAATCCATTCTGAAATCACGAGCCACCTCTCAGTCTCTGCTTCCAGGGGTGGAGAGGGGAGAGTGGTACTTTGTCGCTATTAATAATCATGTTACCACTTTTATAGCTTCCTTCAGTAAACATTGTTGGAACTATCACCTTCGGCTGTTATATTTGACAGAAGCACGTGACATCCTTTTGTGTGTGTATGGTCTCTCTCTCTCTCTCTCTCTCTCTCTCTCTCTCTCTCTCTCTCTCACACACACACACACACACACACACACACACACACACAGAGAGAGAGCTTGGGTTGCTCATTTTTCTGCCAGCTTCACAAATCACACTGGACAATCCATAGTAACTCTCCTTGACATTAGGAATATATAGCAACAGAAACAAATCTTTTCTTAACAGAGGAGATTAGCTTACCTAGTTGCAGACATGGTGATAAAAATCTAAACCTGGTTGACCCTTGAGGGTTAAATGCATCTGTCTTGGGCAATTTCTCACAGGAAGAAGGGTAAGATGAAGAGTTGTTTTTTATACCCTGCTTTTCTCTACCTTAAGGAGTCTCAAGGTGGTTTACAATCCCCTTCCCTTCCTCTCCCCACAACAGTCACCTTGTGAGATAGGGAGGGGGGGCTGAGAGAGTTCTGAGAGAACTGTGACTGGCCCAAGGTCACTCAGCAGGCTTCATGTGGAGGAGTGAGGAAATTATATTACAGTCTGCGGCTCTTAACCACTAGGTTCTCCATATTAGAGTCTGCCTCTCTTAACCACTACACCACTCTGTCTCAACATGGTGGCCAGTTGATGATTAAGAACATCAGAGAAGCCAATGCTGGATTACATTAAGCAACCTACCTCATCACTGTATATCTAACTTTGAGAGTGAAAATAATAGGAACTGAGCAAGTTGTTTATCCCCAGTTCTAAATCTCCCCAGTTCTAAATATCTAGATCTATTTGAGTAGAAACACACAATTTCTTGAGAAAATAAACTTGTCTGGAAGGTTAAGAGGTGGGATCTGCTGAAGGAATTAATGGAATTGTTCTCCCACACACACCTCTCCCCTACATTGCCCTGCACAAAGTTGGTCTTGGGAGTCAGGGAAGTCTCAGGAAAAGAGTAGGTTGATTTACAGGAACTGCAGCAAGGACAAGAGGTCAGCCGAAATTCCCCCCCCCCCTTCATGTGTGAATCTCCATCCATAGCAGAATAGCTTTTACAGGAGCTGAGACAAAGAGCAGTTTCTACGGGGATGCTGTGAAAAATGGGTTCGGGGACTCAGTGGAAAACTTTGTGATGACATCAAGTTCCGCTTTGGGGTAGTTTCTCCTTTGCAGTGTTTCAGGCCAGTGGTCTCCGACCTTTGCAGGCCCCATACTCATCTTTAACCTTCAGGCATCATGGGACTGAATAAGCAGCAAGTGTGATACAAGATGAGTGAGAGTCATGACCCCGTCAGTGGACATAAGAACATAAGAGAAGCCAGTGTTGGATCAGGCCAATGGCCCATCTAGTCCAACACTCTTGTCATACAGTGGCCAAAAATACCAGGGGCCATCAGGAGGTCCAGCAGTGGGGCTAGTGGGCATGCCAGCCAATATGCATGGAACATTGCAGGCCTGACTGGCAGGGGTCAGCAAAGAAGGCAAGGGAGAACTAGTGTGGGGAAAGCCGGGGGATACCTGGACTTGCCTATCTGTACCTGAATCCTTTCCACCACTGACTGACCTTGTCTCAATATCCTGCTGCTCCTTTCAGTGTGTATGCAGAGACAAGAGGCACAGCCCACTTGTTTTCTTCACATGTACACCAGCAACACATCCTTCCCCAAATCACCCTGACTTATGCACTGAAGACCACTGCTCTAGGCAATTAAGTAAACTTATTGCTGACTCTCCCTCACTCTCACAGCAGAAGAAAATGGAGTGGGGGAGGAGATGAAGGCAGATACAGCAAAATCACTTCTGGTCGTCAGGGCCATGATGCTCTAGGAATTTCCCCAATCTCTGTAGTCTTCACTATACAGATTGGGATAAGTCCTAGAGTGGTGGAGGGGCAGTGTCATTGCCACACCACACTCTACCATTAAAGCTCCTGTGGGTTGCCAGCAAGGAATAAATGTACCTCCCACTATCTGACATGGCACCCCTGTGCCAAGCCAGGTAGCTAAAGGGATGGCATAATTAGTATGCATTTATGCAGTCAACATGTTTTGTGCTGCTGTTTACTCACCATCATCTTCAAACAAGTTTCTCAAGAGGGAGGATTTTTTTCCTCCCTCGTTTTATTGAAGGGGTGTGTGTGTGTGTAAGCTGGCTTTTTGACAACCCCTGCTTTAGATTCTTGCCGAGAGGTTGTATAGTTATAGTTGTTGTGATGTGCAGAACCAAAGCGGGGGCTCCTTTTCCAAAAGCCCCAGACGAATGAATGATAAGCTTCAACATGTGTGAGGAACGCCAAGTTAGATTTGCCTACATTTGTATCCCAAGGCAAATTAGGCCAGACAGCTGAACTGGCCCTGGGAACAGAACATACACTCCATCCTGAAGGTGCTGTCCTGCTGATAAAGACTGGGTTCTCTATGGAGAACAAAAGCTTGGCAGTTTCAAACAACAACAGGGCACAGTCTTTCATTCCACTTCTGGTGCTTTGCCAATACCTAAAACAGAACATCCCAGGCCTTTTTTTTTTTTTTTTGAGACATTAATGGGACTTACTTTGCCCCTGGCAGGCCCTCACTGTCCTTGCTGTTCCTCTGAACTTTTCTTCATTCCCCTTAGGCAAGGCCAGTCTCTGTCACTGCATCTCAGAAACTGAGCTCTGTGGGTTCAGACATCCCTTTGGGAAGGTTAACTGATGGAAGGAATTTGTTAATGCTGAACTCTTTCCTGGATGAACACATAAAGCTGCTCCAAGGTCTCAGGCAGAGGTCTTTCCCATCACCTATAGCCATATTTTGTTTCTAACTGGAGGTGTTGGGCATTGAACCTGGAAACTTCCGCATGCAAAGTGGTGCTCTAGCACTGAGACATGGCCCTTCCCCAATGGGTGAATTCAGATCTTTCTTTCTGATCTGCCACTTGTGGAAGAATGAAGGTTTGTCACTGGATACAAAAGGGCTTTTTTGTTTGTTTGTTTGTCATCAAGTCACAGCTGACTTATGATGACCCCATAGGCTTCCCAAGTCCCCCCAGGGGGCGGGGAAACCCCCGCCCCAGAGGCCCGTTCCCCGGCGGCGGATCGGGCCCCGGGGAAAACCCCACCCCGGCGTGCGCGTCACCAGGAAGTGATGTTATGACATTGGGCACGCTGGGGGTGGGGCCACGGTCATCCAAGGGAAAATATGGTTTTCCCTTGGATGGTTGTAGCCCCGCCCCCAGTGTGCCCGGCATCATAACATCACTTCCTGGTGACGTGTGTGCGACGTGCATGCGCCCACTCCAGCCGCGGACCGGGAGTCCCCCGGTAAGTAGATTTTTCGACATGGCAACCCTATGACCCCATAGGGTTTTCAAGGCAAGAGGCATTCAAAGGTGGCTTGCCATTGCCTGCCTCAGGGTAACAACCTAGACTACATTGGTGGTCCCCCATGCAAGTAATAACCAGGGTTGATGCTGCTTAGCTTGCAAGATCTGATGAAGGCGGCGGCGGAGGAGATTGGATTTATACCCTGCCCTTCACCCGGAGTCTCAGAGCAATTTACAATCTCCTTTCCCTTCCCCTCTCCACAATGGACACCCTGTAAGGTAGGTGTGGCTGAGAGAACTCTCTCTCGAGAACTGCCCTTGAGAGAACAGCTCTGAAAGAACTTATGGCTGACCCGAGGTCCCACCAGCAGCTGCATGTGGAGGAGTGGGGAATCAATTCAATTCAATCAAATTTATTGCGGCAGGAGCCAGTAAAACAGTACAATTCTGATATAAAAGGGATTAAAACAGTAATAACATGGGAATAATATAAAAACATTAACAGGAGAGAGTTAATAAAATTAGTAAAGTAAAATAGTGTTAATAAGAGAATCATACAATTTTTTTCTGAATGTGATTTGTAAGTTATATACTAAACACCTCTGTCAGAAGCTGTGTGAATGGCTAGATCATAGCAACTTGCTTGAAATTGAACAAGCTGGTTTCACACCTGGGTGCGCTACTATTGTTCACTGCTTAGTCCTAGATTATTTTATTTTTAAATATGTGAAACATCGGAAGAATACCTTGTACGCAGCCTTTGTCGACCTCAAGGCGGCCTTTGACTCTATTTCTAGGGGAAGGCTTTGGGCCCAATTGGCTGACATGGGTATCGATAGAAGGCTATTGCTTCTATTAATTAAACTGCATGAAAATAATGACATCCAAATAAGGCTCACACAAGATGGGAAACTATCGAAAAGTATTCCAGTGCAAAAAGGAGTCAGACAAGGTTGCCTTTTGGCTCCCTTCTTATTTAACATCTATGTTAACGCCTTAATTACATGTCTTCATTCAACTGATACTCATGCTCCCTCATTCTCAGGTAGCAGAAAGGTTCCAAACTTAATGTATGCTGATGATGCTGTTCTTTTATCCCAGACAAGGATTGGCCTGAAGCGAGGCCTGATAAAATTTAAAGAGCAATGTGACACCGAATTACTATCTATTAATTTCGCTAAAACTAAAACTGTCCGTTTTGGTAACTCATTCAAGAAGTTCAACTGGAATATTAAAGGAAATGCCATAGATCAAGTTAAGAACTTTAAATACTTAGGCATTACCTTTTCTTATAATTCTAAATTCTCAGCACAGGTGTCCTCATCAGCTAACCTGGCAGAGAGAAGTGCAAATGCCATTCTTAGATTATTTAGAAGGAAAGGTGCAGGCTTTCTCCCCACGGCCTTAAAAACCTTCCAGGCAAAATCATTGGCTCAACTCCTGTATGGCTCACAAATCGGACTTTCTGCCAATCTAAAGACCCTTGAAAAGGTTCAATCTAAATTTCTTAGATCTCTATTTGGCGTACCTCTAATGTAACACTTAGGCAAGAGGCTGGGCTACTCAGAGTTGAAACAAAGGTCTTGGAGCAGGCTATAATGCTCTGGCTAAAAATTCATTACAACCCAAAGGGTTTTTTACTTTTTAGCCTCGGATCCTTACCCTGCCTGGTCCACACAAATTCTTAATCAATTAAATCAGATTGGCCTATTCCCAGAAGATCTCTTCTATGGAAGCCTATACAAGGCAAGAACAACTGTCGTGCAGAGGCTTCGTGATATTGAATCACAAAATAAAGAAGCTTTGCCACCCAAGAACTTACAGAAACATAAAATCTTGGCCAAATTTTACTGTTGCCCCTTATTTATTTAACATTACCTATGAACCCTATAGATGGGCCTTTTCCAGAGCCCGTTTTGAGGCACTCCCTTCCGCTGTACTGCAAGGTAAATTCACTAGAGTCCCAATGCATGAACGTATATGCCCACGCATGGCTAATATGGTGGAATCAATTACTCATGTCCTCCTGTTCTGCAGATTCTATCAGGAGGAACGAGACCATCTTATACTACCCCTTCTGTCTAGATTTAGCCCTTTGCAGTCTTATCTTGACTTTAGGCCAGAAGTCCTTCGTAAATTCCTCTTAGAAGGCATTCAGAGCTCAGTGACTTACGCTGTGGAGTGGGGAATCAAACCCGGTTCTCCCAGATTAGAGTCCACGCTCCTAACTACTACACCAAACTGGCCCACCAGATTGGGCTAGCCTGGGCTACCCAAATCAGTTTCTAAATGCGGTTCTGGTGAAATCCTTAATTGGCTCAGCCAATTTGGTTTTTTTTAAAACCTTTAAATGTGTGATTTTTAAAAACCTTTCAAAGTCTCCCTTCAAGTTTGGGAGTGAACACACATGAAACTGACAAGAGTCAGGCTTTTGGTCCATTAAGGTTAGTACTGTCCTATTCCGACTGGCAGTGGTACTCCAGGTCTCAGGTTGAAGTCTTTCATATAACCTAGTACCTGATTCTTTTAACTGGAGCTGCCATAGATCTTCTGCATGGAAAGCAGATGCTTTGCCTCTGAGTCACAGCCTTTACAGTTCTGAAAAAGGAAGTATTTTGAAAAGGTACACATGTTCCTTCCTGCCATCTTTTGCCTTTAGGATTACTTTGTCCCAGTAACACGAAGGCAAACAGATTCTGCTGGGCATGATGCAAATCGTTCTTTCTTCCCTTCAGCCAGTATTTGCATGTGTTATCATGCTTCTCATTTATTCACCACTAGAGAAGAGGAGGAGGAGATTGGATTTATACCCTACCCTTCACTCAGAGTCTCAGAGCGGCTTACAAACTCCTCTCCCTTCCCCTCCCCACAACAGACACCCTGTGAGGTAGGTGGGGCTGAGAGAGCTCTGACAGAAACTGCCCTTTTTCAAGAACAGCCCTTGGCAGAACTATGGCTTGCCCAAGGTCATCCAGCCAGGTGCAAGTGGAGGAGTGGGGAATCAAACCCGGTTCTCCCAGATTAGAGTCCGCACACTTAACCACTACACCAAACAGCCCTTCCAATTCTTATATTGTACTTTCATGGTCCCCGTAGGGATGCCAGCCTCCAGGTGGGATCTGGGGATCCCTTGGAATTACAGCTCATCTCCAGACTACAGAGATCAGTTCCCCTGGAAAAAAATGCATGTTATGGAGGGTGGACTCTATGGCACTGTACCCCATTGAGGTCCTTGTCCTCCCCAGTCTCTACCCCCAAATCTCCAGGAGTTTCTCAACCTGGATCTGGGAACCCTACCCCTCCATCCCCTGCTGGTGGCCAGGGGGGACCTGGCAACCCTATCCCCCTGCCTAGCTTCCTCAATTTCACCACATCTTATTGTCCAGCATGTGGCATCTTTTCTCAGAGCTGGTACCTGCAATCAACTTGGTCCAGCCAACCCCTTCTCCCCTAATGCTCACAGGTGCCCATGTATGGGGCAGAGTTTGCATTACCCACTTACTGTGAACAGAAAACAAAACGTCTGCATACTGCAGTACTCTTGGATCTGGGCTTTGAGATATGCTATGCAGACGTACAAGTTCTGCTTGTGGCCAGTGAGCACAGGGCCCTCACCTTCAAGACTGGCCTGCACTACAGGCTTGCACAGCATGATGCTTTCACAGCATTAATGCTGGCTTAAATTAGCTTCATTGCCAGGAAACTGTTCCTCTGTCCGCCTGACACCAGGAGCATGCTAAAGATATTGCCTAACAAGGTTTATGCTTACCCCTGCTGGGTTATCTCTCATTACTGTTTAGAGGCCAAGTTGTCTCAGGTGGAGATCAACACAACAGCGGTCCTGGTTTAATAACCAAGAAAACCCAACGGGCCCTCTGGCATCAAGGTGGGGTTTTAGCTAATAATGAAAGGGTTTTTTTAAAAAAAATGTTGCAACTGTTGTCTTCTTTCTGCAGTCGTCAGCCGGCTTGGTTTGGTTTTCCCGAGTCCTATGGTGTTGTCAAGCTTTGATATACCCTTATCTCAGATCATTTATGGGGGGGGGGGAGAGATTTGTCATATGGTTACAGCGGCCTCCACTCATCAATGACTAAAGGTAAAGGTTTCCCTTGCTCGAAAGCTAGTCGAATCCGACTCTAGGGAGTGGTGCTTATCACTGTTTCCAAGCCAAAGAGCTAGTGCTGTCCAAAGACCTCTCTGTGGTCATGTGGCCGGCATGACTAAATGTGAAGGCACACAGAATGTTGTTACCTTCCCACCGAAGTGGTACCTATTTATCTACTTGCAATTTCTTGCTTTCGAACTGCTAGGTTGGCAGGAGCTGGGGCCAGAGATGGGAGCTCACTCTGTCACGCGACACTCAGGTCTCAAACAGCTGAACTACAGACCTTCTGGTCTGCAGCTCAGCGTCTTAACCTCTGAGCCACCGCAGCTCCCTCATCAATGATTACAGCCGTCCATAAGAAAGGGAGTATAAAGCACGAAAAACTCACACTGGTGACTAGTTATTTCCCATCCCATCCCAGACTCCCAATGCACCTTAGAAGAATGAGACCTGTTAAGATGTAATACCAACCTTTCATGGTAAGTGGATCCACAGTTAAGCTGGTTCCGAGGATGACAGAGGGTGTGTGCAACTGATTCCTCTGTTGCTACTGATGGCTTTGGAAGCAGGGCAACAAAGAGTCCGCTTGTCCCACCTAAGGTTCTAGCCCCATGTCCCACTTTTCTGAGGTTGACCAAAGTTTTAAGCAAAACAGCTTGAGGAGAGCAATGCGGAACACCCCATAAAGATTCACATTATGCCAAGGTGGAAGTATGTATGTGGGAAGTACAGCGCCAAGTTTCTGCATAGCTGTCACCAGCCCAGAGGTTCACAACACCATTTTAAACCCCTCTCCACACACTCTTAAAAAGAACCCTTGTAAAATTCTTTAAGCCAAGCCAAGCTTCCCTCCTGAGCAATCACCACCCACCACTGTAGTAGGTACAGCCTTTGAATGATTACAGAAGGGACTGCCCTAATTGTGGAATGACCACCATGGGTACCACACCATGTGCCCTTTCCATGCAACCGTGTAAAGAGAACACCTGCACTAATGAAGAAGAAAAGAGATTGGATTTATACCCCACCCTTCACTAACTGAAGGATTCCCAGAGCAGCTTACAATCTCCTTTCCCTCCCCCTCCCCACAACAGACACCCTGTGAGGTAGGTGGGGCTGAGAGAGTTCTTGAGAGGACTGCTCTTGAGAGAACAGCTCTGAAAGAACTTGTAACTGACCCAAGGTCACCCAGCTGGCTGCATGTGAAGGAGTAGGGAATCAAACCTGATTCTCCTGGATTAGAGGTCGCGCGCTTAATCACTACACCAAACTGGCTCTCTAATGAGGCAGCAATGGGACTTTGGATGTCAAAACCAACTTGGAGCACTTACGTAGAATACTTAGTACACTTCTCACTACAAGTCCTCAACGAAAGAAAATGTTGCATAGCTCGAAAGGGCACAGAAGAGGGCAACCACCATGATTAAGGGGACTGGAGTATTTGCCCTGGGAGAAAAGGCTGAAGAGTCCAAAACTTTTGTTTAGAAAAAAGGAGTGGGGGAGGGGAGGTTACGATAGAGGTTTATAAAAAGATATATGGAGTGGAGAAAGCAAAGAAAACCTTTTTTCCCTCTTCGGTAATATTAGAACTTGGGCATTCAAAGATGTTGATGGGCAATAGATTCAGGATGTAAACCCCCACCAAAGTACTTCACTCAAAGAGTGATTAAATTCACAAGTGGGTAGAGTTATGGCCACAAGCATATATGGTTTTACAAGTGGAGTAGACAGACACACGGAAGACAGACCCATCAATGGTTATTAGTCATGATAACTACAGAAAACATCCACATCCAGAAAAAGTAAGCCTCTGAACACTAGTTCTGGGAGGCAACATCAGGGGAAGGCCTTGGCCACGATGCCCTGGTGTTGGCATTCTGAGGCAGCATTGCCTACTATGTGAGAAAGGATGCTGGAGTAAATGGGCCACTGGCCTGATCCAGCAGGGCAGTTTTGTGTTCTTACATATATGACAGCTTCCTGAAACCCACTGCAGATTCCTATAGAGATTACAGAGAAAAGGGACCTCTTGCTCTCTGTGGTGGGACGGGTCTTTGCAATTTATATGACGTTACTATTCAAAACTCTCATCAAGGTCCACATTCTGTAGAAAAGGGTTTAGAGTTGTCACTAAAATTGTCCAAAATTGTCCTGGAAATCCAAGGCTGAACTAGAACCCAGATTTCCCCCGATCTAGTCGATACATTTTATTTTCACCCTGGACGACAAATGCTTAAGATGGGAGTATTGCAAGAGCTCTTGTTGAAAGCACACAAAATTGGAGAGGGTTATACATGTTTGATTCCATGCTTTTCTTCTTGGCCATTCTTTGAGATTTATAGAATTCTGCATCCTAGACAATACAGTTCTAAAGTACTTGATTCCGATAACAGAATACTAGATAGACCCTGGTAGATAGACCCTGGTTTTGTTTAAAAAAGAACCGGCGAGGGGTGGAGATGGTTAACAGCTACTCCTCTCGACTCTGGGCTACAGAATTCCAGGTAGCAGGAGCAGCAGCCAACAGTGAACAGCTGCAGTGAAGGTTGTTGACAGCAGAAACAGACAACACACCCACAGGGCTTTTCTAAACACAGCATCACTTTGTAAACTTAGTCGAGTGACTTCCAAGTTTCGTGCGTTGGAGCACACGGCCCATCTATGTATCACTCTCAGGCAGGTCAAAAAGTCATTCTAGCTTTGTATACAAGTGTCTCTCTGCTGGCACAGCCCATTATACCTTGTGAGACAGACAAAACTTTAAATAAGCAATAGCAGGTAGAGATCATTTGTCAGGAGCAAGAGAAGATGCTGGTAGAAGGTAGAAAATTAGTAATAAAAAGTATACCTACGGAAGACACTACAAGGTAATAAAAATCATAAGCCTCTAACTTATCAGCATGTTCGGTTTGCTAGCCTCCAGGTGGTACCTGGAGATCTCCTGCTATTACAATTGATCTCCAGATGCAAACTCTGCATTAGAGAAAATGGCTGTTTTGGACAGTGGACTCCATGGCATTATAACCATGCTGAGGTTCCACGCCTCCTCAAACCCCACCCTCTCCAAAACATCCAGTTATTTCTCAACCCAGAGCTCTCAAACCTAGCATAACTACACACACGCAAACCCTTTTTTAAAAAGTAGCATTTTAGTAGGTATGTTACAGTTACTGGATTGGATCCTGCTGATAATTTTGGCTGACAGAAAGGGAGAAAGGGAGGTGATTTTTGTTAATCTCCTGCCCTCCCCCACCCCCCTGAGACCTGGCTCTCCCCTCATACAGTTCATGGGGTCCCCTGACCTCCAGGAACAGCATTGGGGTTAGCCAGAGAAATTCTTCCATCAGCAGAGATTTGATGGGATCCAAGCCTTAGATTCTTCTGACATTTTTTTAAAAGGTAGATGAAAGCTGTACTGAACTTGTGCTTCATCATGAAAATTACAATTAATTTCCCCCTCCCATTTTATTTATTTACTAGGAGTAAGGCCCATTGTGGGAAGAAATACAACGAGCTCTAGAACAGGTGTCAAACTTATTTGTTAGGAGGTCCGAATCTAACATAAACGTCACTTTGTTAGGCCGGACCATGCATGCTATAAAAACATGAGGTACCAGAGATATCAATTTTATAAAGATTATTTCAGATGCTGAATGGCAACAGCAGGCATGATTGGATTAGGTGTGATATGCAGAGGGGAAGTAGTTGTGGAGATATCGACACTGATAATGAGATAGGAAATCTAAGTCTCAGTTCCATCCAGGAGGATTCAGTCCAGGAGGATGCAGAGAATAAATAGATGTAAGTCTGACATTAGAAAACACAACATGCAGTTGCTGACCTAAGAGTAGCAGTGCTCTTACAAAGGAATTTCAAAGGGAGATTAGAAAGAGAGACTGCTGAATTGCATCCTTCTGGACTGGATTGAGACCTAGTTTTCCGGTCTCATTACCAATGTGTGCTGTTACCACTTGGCATCTGAAATCACTCCACTCTCCAAGATATAAGGACCAATCCAAGTGTTCTAATTCCTAATCAAGATCTTTTTGAAAGAAAATAAATCCAGATAAGAACAGACAAATCCAATCATTTAATTTTTTTTCAGAATAAGCCAAAATAATTTCCGCAATGTACACTGTGCTTGTCAAAAGAATCCATACACCTACCCACCTTCCCTCCCTCCAAGGAAGTGTGCTTGCGCACAAAAGCTTATACCTGAATAAAATGTTATTGGTCTTAAAGCTGGGACTCCAATTTTGTTCCCTCTCTCTCTTTACTCCTTCTTCCTTCCCCCCTAAAAGAGGAGCAGCCCCAGAGAAGAAAGCAGAAGTACTGTATCATGTACAGTACATGTAGAAGAAGAAGAGGAGATTGGATTTATACCCCGCCCTTCACTTGGAGTCTCAGAGCGGCCTACAAACTCCTTTCCCTTCCCCTCCCCACAACAGACACCCTGTGAGGTGGGTGGGGCTGAGAGAACTCTGACACAAACTGCTCTTTCTCAAGGACAGCTGTGCCAGAGCTTGTGACTGACCCAAGGTCACATCAGCAGGTGCAAGTGGAGGAGTGGGGAATCAAACCTGGTTCTCCCAGATTAGAGTCCGCACACTTAACCACTACACCAAACTGGCTCTCTGTACTGTATCAACACTGGTTGGCAGGTCATAGTGGGGCAACATGACTTCATCTGCAAAAAAGCTTGCAAATTCAGCTAATAGCTGAATTACTAATATTTTGTGCTCTCTCTGTCAGAGAGGTTAAAGATTGAATTAATCTAAACAATTGTGCTGGGTGAGAGCTAGCGGATGCGATGGAGGCTGACTAAAAGTCTCTTTTTGTAGCCTTCACTGTCATCTCATCTTAATTAACATCTTATAAGATGCTCTTGTAGCTTCATTGCAAGCATACCGCCAAACTCGCTCTAGTTGTCTAAACTCCCACTTCATCCCGCTAAATTCCACAGTATACCAAGGGGATCATTTTGAGTGGGGGCGATGAGGATGCTGGGGGGGGGGGCAACTCCATTGATGGCTTCAGTGAGATGGGAATTCCAGTCCTCTATCAGCACATCTAAGGAGTCACCGGGGGCATCAGATCCCACAGAGCATTCTGGAAACCAATTGAATCCATTAGGCTCCGTAGGCGAGCATAAATCAGCTTGCCGCTTAGATGGGGTGGGGTAGGAACATCCATCTAGGCCTTCAGGACCAGTGTTCCCTCTAAGCTGAGTTAGTGTGAGCTAGCTCACAGTTTTTTTGCCTCCGGCTCACGCATTTTTGCCTTAGCTCAGGAAGGAGGGTTTCAGAGCAAACTAATTGATGCAGTCACCAAACAGCTTGCTCATAACTTTAATGCCAGTAGCTCACAAAGTGGAATTTTTGCTCACAAGACTCCACAGCTTAGAGGGAACATTGTTGAGGACCATGTGATCTGACCATGGCACTTTCTCCTTAGTGACCAGATCCAACTCCATCCCGAAGATTAAGTCCGGGGTGTGGCCTGCTTGATGTGTGTGACCCGATACAATTTGGGAGAGCCCCAGTGCTGCCATGGAAGACACTAGATCCAATGCCTGCAAGGAGCCAGCAGCATCAGCGTCCCCGAGCACCACCAGATGTGGGAACTCCAAGGCCCAGCCAGCTACCGTCTCCAGCAGGCTCAGCAGGCTATCAACTGGTGTGCTAGGAGGCCGGTACACCAGACATACATCCAAGCTCTCCTCAGTTTCTTTTATAGGAAATGTGATAACTTTGAACTTTTAGGTTAGAACAAAGTCAGATACATTCTATCCAGCCCAAAGACAGGGGTATGATTGAGAAAGCAACTTGTGCTGCAGCTAATTATTGCTATATATCCAGTTCCATTCCTCACGACTCCAGATGTCTAAGCAATCACAGCTCACAGAATTTCAGTTCACAGAAAACAGTGAGCAATGACCAAGGAGCGCTCAAGATAAAACCTTTCATTCTCAGGATAATGCAAACCAACACACTGGCCAACTGAGGCAGGATAAAACCCATGTCACTGCTACCATCCATGACTATTTACAAGCCAAAAAAGCCAAAGAGCTTTTCCATTTTATCCCTCAGTCATGCTTGTCATTACCATGAATTGTCTGGGGTCCATTTTGCACAAATCACCAGTCTGTAGAAAGACTTCACTATGAATAAGCATCACTAAAAGGATGACAGAAACATTCTGTGTGTTTATTCAACTTTATTCTTTGCCATTTTTAATTTTTAAAAACTCTCAATATAGTGAAACCACAGGCTAAATTAGTTGTTGGAAGAACTATTCTGTGTAATTAAAATAAGATGACATACAAATTAAGTCCACTCTAGAAGCTTTAAAAAACAACCCTGGAATACATTGAGAACATATCCTCAACAAAATACTGCTCATTTTATAATTTATATATGGAATGAGGTGTTGCGACTATGAGTTTCTGGGGAAGGGGAAGAGGAGGCAAGAAGGCATTATCCTAAATCAGGCCTAAAAGCTGCATTAGGAGTTTCTCTTGTGTGTAGATCTCCGCAAATAAAGAGTCTGGTCATTGCACACAAATGCACCAGAGCAGAGGGGGGGAAAAACAAGAAGACAGCAATAAGAAACATGTCTTTTGTGCATAAAATTCATGCAGCTGGCTTTCAGGCAAAAAGTTAAAGATGCATGAAACACACCACAAGATGGTGGCCTTGAATGTCTCCCCCCCCACATAGGGAAAAGGCCTAGCAACCTTCACTGTTAGTACAAATTAAGAACAACCAAAACCAGAGAATCAGAGGAAGGAATTTCCAGTTCATTTATTCCGTAAAATATATCTATATAAATATATCAACAGAGACCAAAGCTTCCTAAGAGCCATAATTCTATTAAACAGCAGATACTTAGCCTGGCAAAGTTATTTTTAAATACCTAAATGTCCCACTACATATATACTAAAGCATGTATGTAACAGTCAGATGTGGTGTGAACAAAACAGTGTTCTTCTTGTTATTAACACCCAACCATATTACAATGGATTCTGCATAGGTATGCTGAAGGAATGTCTATTTGCTAGATGTTATCTACGCAGACTTGGAATTCTGGTACAGAAAAAAAAAGCTGGTTTGAAAGATCTACATTTATCACAACTTACAAAGCTCATCTTATATGGCTAAATCAAGCCCCCACATTTTTTGAACACAGACCATTAAAGAGGTCCATTGAAAAAATTAATATTCTTTAGCCTTGGTAGTTTTAGATGTAGGTAATAGTGCCTTTGTTGGATAGTCAGTTAAAACCGGGACTGCTTGCATTTAGCGCATTATCACACATATTTACACACTTCAGAAAAAAGCAAACATACAGGAAAAGGGTTTTTAGACGAAAGCATCCCTGCCCACTATTTCTCTGAAAACAAGCAAGTGCTGTGAACTACCAAATGCATTTGTGCCCCATGCATTCTCGCATGTTACGGAAAGGTTACTGTCCCCTCCCCACCCTGGTCAGAAGTACCATGAAGAGCTTGTGATATATTTTATCTTTGTAATCTCGTGTATCCCCAGACCCAACATAGACTTATTAAGATCAACCAAGCTGCATGCATGCAGGCTTATTCCTTTGCTTTAGCTATGTAGTCAGCTAGCTTGTTAATGCCTTCTTCCTGTTGTTCAAGGAGGTCCAGAACGATACCCATCGGAGTCTTCTTCAGCCCTATGACTTCCATCTTATTTTCCAGTTTGTTCTTTATATTCCGAAGCCTCAAGGAAGCATGAATAAACATCACTGGGAGAAAAAGAAACCAGCATTAATGAACAGATTTTTTTTTTTTTGCCATCAAGTCACAGCTGATTTATGGCAACCCTGCAGGGTTTCCAAGGGAAGAAGCATTCAGGGGGCGGTTTGCCATTGCCTGCCTCTGCTTAGCGAGCCTGGTACTCCTTGGTGGTCTCCCATCCAAATACTGACCAGGGCCAACCCTGCTTAGCTTCCAAGCTCTGAATAGATCTGGCTAGCCTAGACTATCCAGGCCAGGGCAGTGAACAGATACTGCCTGATAAATGCCTATTTTATCACCACAGTATCTCCAAGAGATCACATTGGTCAAAGACAGTGTCGCACTCAGCTCAGTGCTCTGGCCACCAACACGGGGTCAGCCATATACTTCATGAATGTCATTACGGTAATTCTGAGGGATTAATCTGGTAGCCAGAGAGTTCATGGCTAATCATTACTAACAGGCCTGTGGCATCATCCTGTCTTCTGGATTTACCCCAAGAAGTACAAGGGTCTTACAGCATAGCTATGGATGGAAAAGGCAATGGGCTACAGAAAGTGGCTTAGCAATCCGTGTATTTGCTAGCTAAATAAAAACGAAGCTTTAAAATTCATCCAACATAGGGTAGCCAACTCAGAGCTGGAAAATTCCTGGAAATTTTAGGGGTGGGTCCTGGGATGGGCACGGTTTAGAGAGGGGAGGGAGCTCAACAGGGTATAACGCCATGAAGTCCGCCCTCCAAAACAGGCATTTTCTCCAGGGGAATGGATCTCTGTAAGTCTGGAGATCAGTTACAATTCTGGGAGACCTCCATTTTCCACCTGGAGATTGGCAACCCTACTCCCACAACAGTTTTAAGGACATCTACTGGTTTCTCAGTATCAGTGTAGTTTAGGGTTGCCAAATGGGGCCGGGGGCCGGGGAATCCCCCGCTTTGGCGGCCTGATTTCTGACGCGACAGAATCGGCCCCCGGGGGAAACCCCACCCCCGCGTGCACGTCACCCGGATGTGACGTCGCACGCTGGGGGCGGGGCCACAGCCATTTGAGGGGGAAACTGTTTCCCCCTCTAATGGCTGTGGCCCCGCCCCCAGCGTGCGACGTCACATCCGGGCGACGTAAATACATTGCGCGCGCACCGGGACATCCCCAGGAGTCCCCCGCCAAGGAGGTGAGTACCATTTGGCAACCCTAGTGTAGTTGATGCAAGAGGTTTTTTTTACTGACCTCAACATGGCCAGAATGGTCAAGATGGGGGACTGAGAGAACAAAAATCCCAGGGCTTAGGTTGCTCTAGGCCCCTGGGAAAACCAGGCAGTCTCCCTGTCTCATTTTGCTCTTTGTATGATAGCAAAGGAACATCCAGCTCAAGGCCTGTTGGTCTGAGCCAACAGTGATTGAAGCCCTATGATTTAAACCAGAAGTCTTTCTATGAGTCCTCAGCTGTTCACTTTAGTCCACTACATAACCTAGGCTTGCCAAGTCCCCACGGGGGGCGGGGAAACCCCCGCCTGAGAGGCCCGTTACCCGCCGCCGGCGGATCAGGCCCCGGGGGGGAACCCACCCCCAAAGCACATGCCATGCCCGGCGTCAGCACGTTACCCGGAAGTTGCGTCACTTCCGGGTGATGTAATTGCGGCGCGCGTGCATGGACTCCCAGACGAGGACTGGACTCCCCCGCTATACAAGAGGTGAGGACTTGGCAACCCTAGCATAACCTGAAACCAGAGCATATCCTTCTCCTGCAGCAAGGGAGCACTTGCAAGGTTCACCAGTTAAGCCAAGGGCTAAAACAAGATAATTTGGATTCATTTTTCCATTTTCTGTTCCTCAAGGTTTGGCAAGCCCCATGAATGCACATCTTTCTCTGGTTTGCCATGCTGAGAGGGAGCAATGAAGGAGGAGTAAGTCCCACTGAAGCCAGAGGAGTTCATTACGCCATTCCATCCTCCTTCCATTCCTTTTGTTTATTTTCCTTTCTGTTTTAAAGTGAGGAGCGGTGGAATAGAGGGAATCTTTCTTCAGGGACATACAGTGGCTCTCAGCAATACTGAAAGAGCCTTTCGTTTCCATTTTAAAAGTAAGCAGCCTCCATATTTACTCTTAGCAGCGTTTGGAACGTGCGTGCATGTAAGAAACTCACACAGCAGAGGAAACGTGATTCCAAACATGAACACCATGACACCTCCAAAAAAGGATATCAGGAAATAGCTTGACAGAATGATGGCTATGACAAATGTGGCTGGATACTGCTTCTTAAACTTGCGAATAAACTCTTTGTTGTGGGATGCCCACACAAATCCTGTGAATACCAGGACTACCACAGCACCACCCAGGATCATGTTCAGTGGACTTATGAATCTATAGGGAGAGGGAGAAACGAAAAAAGCTGTTAGTGCAACAAACCCACTAAGCTTTGAGCTCAATATCTTAATGCACGTTATAGCCTAGTGCATTTTTTTAAAAAAGCTCCCCCTAAGTGGGACCTCCAGTTGGCCAGTGTTTTTAACTTTACATTCAACCAGTGAATGGCTAAAAAACCCTGCCAACTAAATACACAGAATTCATTTCCAGTATTCATCATGCCTCCCCATACTTAATGTTACTGTTTGCAATAGCCTCTGTGCCAGAAGACTGGAAAATAGCCAAGGTTATGCCCTTAAAAATGGATCCAGAGAAAAATGGATATAAATCCAAAAATAAACAAACATGGAAAATACGGAGCAGTTAGCTTAACTTACATCCTGGCTAAACTGGCATAAAGTGTTCAAGGCAGAATGGTTAAACATGGAGCCTTGCTGAACAGGAACTGCCTGGCATGGTTTCTGTAATGGGAAGTTCTGCTATCCAGTATATGCTATTTACTGGCACTTCCCAAAAGCATTTGACAAAGTTCCTTAATAGAACTCTGAGTGAACTGAACAGTCATGGTATAGAACAAGAGTGTCAAACGTGCGGCCTGGGGGCCAGATCAGGCCCCTGGAGGGCTTCTGTCAGGCCCACCGTGGAACTGGCTGTCTTCTGCTTCTTCTTCCAGTTCTGCTGCTGCTGCATCATCGTAGGTTTGCAGCTTACAGATACACACCTGAGCAGCATACTCAAGTCTGCAACAGCACAGACATTTTGATGCAATAATTCAAAGCAAGAGGTGTCAGTTATCAGACACTGTTAAATAAACAAAATATTGCAAGTGTGCTAATGTTTTTAGCATGTTTTTATTTTAAGTAAAAAAACCCTTTGTGTTTATGTCCTTTATAAAATTTATATCTCCACTACCTGGCATTACATTTTATGATACACATGGCCCGGCCCAACAAGGTCTCACTTATGTCAGATCCGGCCCTCATAACAAATGAGTTCGACACCCCTGGTACAGAACATGCCCGCTAAGGGACCAGCAAGTGATTAAAGAAGAGGAAGCAGGGGATAGGAATGGACAGCTTCCACAGTTGAGGGAAATGAGCAATGGGTCCCCTAGGGAAGTTGACTTGTGGACCTCACTGCCATGAGCAGTGTTCCCTCTAAGCTGAGTTAGTGTGAGCTAGTTCACAGTTTTTTAGCCTCCAGCTCACACATTTTTGCCTTTGCTGAGGAAGGAGGGCTCCAGAGCAAACTGATTACTTACGGCAGCCAAATCTCTCGCTCACAACTTTAATGCCAGTAGCTCACAAGGTAGAATTTTTGCTCACAAGACTCCACAGCTTAGAGGGAGTATTGGCCATGAGTTGTAGAGATGACTGCTGGTGTAGCTGGATTTTAAAAGGAGGTCGAACAGATTTAAAGAGGATAGGTCTATTGCCAGCTATTAGGCATGATAGCCAAATGGGACCTCCACAGGCAAGAGGAGTCCTGATTGTCAGATGCTGGGAGAGTGTCAAAAGGTTATTTCTATGAACCTGGCTTGTTGGCATCCCTGTGACATTTCATTAGCATTGTTCGGAGCCGCATGCTGAACCAAACAGAGCACTGGTCTGATCCAGCACAGCTCCTTCTATGTCGTTCTGCTCAATTCTCTGCTCCTGTACCTCTAAAAGTATGTCTGACAAGTATTGCCAGATAGCCTTCAAATATGTAATTTCAATATAAAGAAATGTAATACATTATATTCAGACAAGGTACATAAATAACCTCAGCTATTTTGAAGTTTTAACATTCCAAGCATTCCAAAACATTAAAACCAAAATACAACAACATGACGTTCAGTTAGCAATCCTCCCTGGAGCTGTACATTATATACCATTTCACTGAAACAAGTTACCTAATGGCAAGGTTTTACAGGCAAGATCCTCATGCAATTTAATAAAAGGGATTTGTTCAGTTACAGCAATTAATCCCAAATTATCTTTACCCATAATACCCTTGTGACATCTGAACAAAACATGCAAAGATTGAGCTGGTATCTTTATATAGGTTACTCTCTGTATAGCCCATAATACCAAGTAGCACAGCCAATTCGACTGTCACAATTCCAAGCACATTATGCAAGAAATCAGCCCCAGAATTACCACATCTGCAACAGCTGCTCATGCTGAGCTTGTGTGTGGTTTCTAGGTTTCTCCTAGACCCAGACATTATAGAATCTGAAGGAAAGATGATCATGTTTTAGCAGCAGCTAAATATTAGTGGCAAAATATATTTAACTCATTCCTTTCAAGGCAAATAATTTCCAAGGTGGATTCCAGAATACTAGAGAGAGAAAAGGAGGGAGACAATGCCAATACACCTTTACTCAAAATAGTAAATGAATTTAATGAAGCTTTTGTGAACAAGTGTAAAGAGGCTTGGCTACAAAAGGCTAATGGGGCAAGTGATGCTCTGTCTTCTTGGTGTTTGGGGGGGTCAACAGTGGGAGAGCTTCTAATGTCCTGGCCCCACTGGTGGACCTCCTGATGGCACCTGGTATTTTTGGCCACTGTGTGACAGTGTTGGACTGGATGGGCCTTTGGCCTGATCCAACATTGGCGTCTCTTATGCCCTTAGGATATGAACACAGAACACTGAGGTCAAGTTATCTGGAAGGGGCTCCAGTCATACATTTTATTCTTAACCTTCATATCCTGTCTTTCCTCCACAGAGCTCAAGACAGTATACACAGGATAGTACTCAGCGCAAAAAGCTTGATTGTCAATGGCTGGGCTCACCAGGGGCAGACAGCAAGTTGAGCGTCCACTACCACAGGACTACCAAGCACCACTGTAGGTTATCCCAAACACAACTAACAGCTGCCACTAATTTTCCACACAGAAAAACAATGCTACTGCCGTGAGGCCATCATACATATTTCACAAGGGCCCCTGGAAAAAGATTCCATCTGGGCCTCCCCATACGACCCTGATCCAAACCAAACATCGCAACAAAACAAATCAAAGGAACCACATATCCATCTGTCTGACCATGTGTGGCAGGCATAGCTCATCAGAAAACAAAACTAGGAATCTCAAAATTGACCACCAGCTTCAGGATGACCGTGGGAGTTCCAGGGCCAAAAATGAAAGTAATCGGAATATCCTTGCCCAGGTTACCTCCACACTCTCCACCCCCCATGCTATTTGCAATAGAAGCTAGGCATGTGTAGTGGTTAAAGTGTCTGACTAGGACCTAGGAAACCCAGGCTTAAACCCATGGAAACCCATGGAAGCTTGCTGAGTGACCTTGAACCTGTTACACACTCTCAGCCTAACCTACCTCACAGGGTTGTTGTGAGAATAAAACAGAGGAGACGAGAATGATGTAAGCCACTTTGGGTCCCCCTCGGGAAGAAAGGCAGGATATAAATAAATGCTCTAACTTCTGTTCCTCATTTGTTGCCACTAAGGTAGATTAATTTATTTTATCATTCATGTAAACAGTGGAGGGGGGGGCAGCATCCTTTTACTATTTTGATAGATTATACGGAACTATTAACTCCCACTTCTGTTCACAATATTTACAAAAGTTAGCTGCTATGCTATTAAATTAGTTCTGTTGCCAACCAGCGTAGATCTGAAAAAAAGGGGGGGGGGGGAGAAAGAAAAATTAGAAAGTGGGGACAGATGAATGGGAGATCATGAAATGAAGAGAGCAAAATGAAAGAAATACCATAAAAAGATTTTTTTTAAAAATGTTGGTACCACACACTAACAGGGCTGCCCCTTTTCATGATCTGACTGTGGAGGAGCCAGGTGGAAGTAAAGGATAAAGTAAACCATAGACTGTGGTTGACAGTGACCTTGTTAGGAGGCTACATCCTGGCAATGATTACCATAAGCGTGTCCTGGCTGCTCTTGCCTTGCTCCACTGCTGGCTTGGCTAAAGGGTTTTGGATCTGATCAGCAAATGGTTTCCCTCAGCCTCCTAGTAAACTTTGCTAAAAGGCCCAGCCAGTAGACTCTGGGTGTTTCTTACTGTGCTCTGCCTTCCCTGCGCTCCAAGTGGCTGCAGTCAGAACTGCATTGGAATTTTTTAAAAAAGCTTTCCATGAATGCAGCACAACACCAGCTTCAGGGGGCCCTGCAGCTTACTTGGGGTTCCCAAATTTTGTCCCCTCAGTCCCCCTCTCCCACTTTTACAACTGATCCCCATACTACAGAGATCAGTTCCCCGGGAGAAAATGGCTGCTTTGAAGGGTGTACTCTATGGCGTGCCCTGTTGATGGCCCTCCCGAGGCTCCGCATTGCACATTGGAGCAAAAAACCCTAACTATAAATACACTTTGATGGGGTCCAAACTGGCAGAGACTGACCAAGAGAGAGATCTTGGAGTCATAGTAGATAACTCACTGAAAATGTTGAGACAGTGTGCGACTGTAATAAAAAGGGCCAACGCTATGATGGGGATTATTAGGAAGGGTATTGAAACAAATCAGCCAGTATCATAATGCCCCTGTATAAATAAATGGTGCGACCTCATTTGGAATACTGTGTACTGTTCCAGTCGCCACACCTTAAAAAGGATATTATAGCTTTGGAAAAAGTGCAGAAAAGGGCAACTAGAACGATAAAAGGGTTGGAACACTTTACCTACGAAAAAAGGTTAAAGTGTTTGGGACTTTAGCTTGGAGAAACGAAGGCTGAGGGATGACATGATCGAGGTTTATAAGATTATGCATGGGATAGAGCAGGTAGGGAAATGAAAGAGGTACTTTTCTCCCTTTCTCACAATACAAGAACTCGTGGGCAATCAATGAAATTGCTGAACAGTCGGGTTACTTCTTCACCCAAAGAGTGATTAGCACATGGAATTCACTGCCACAGAAGGTGGTGGCGGCTACAAGCATGGACGGCTTCAAGAGGGAATTGGATAATATGGAGCAGAGGTCCATCGGTGGCTATTAGCCGCAAGGTATAGATAGGGACTCTAGGGCAAGTGATGCTCTGTATTCTTGGTGCTCTGTATTCTTGGTGCTGGTGCAGTGGGAGAGCTTCTAGTGTCCTGGCCCCACTGATGTCACCTGGTATTTTTGGCCACTGTGTGACAGAGTGTTGGACTGGAAGGGCCATTGGCCTGATCCAACATTGGCTTCTCTTATGTTCGGATGTTTACCCCCAAAATCTTCAGGTATTTTCCAACCCAGAGCTAGCAACCCTACTGACAGACGTTTGCTGGCCTGACCTAATGGCAGAAGGGTGCAGTACGAACCTCAGCATGTGGGACACAAAAAACACCACCCTCAACGGTTCCTTGCACTATATATGTGAATGTCCCTCAAAAAGCAGTATTTCATAAGCGACACATGCATATCATAATTCCTTCTACACTTCAAACACAGTGAACTTTGGGCAGTTTTATTCTCATTATCACTTCATAATGAAAAGGATACAACTTGGACTGTTAACAGTGAAAAAGTTTTCCCTTCCTTCACGGCTTCAAGTTCACTGCCCACCTGTTCCCGTTCCTCATCTGAGCTTCAGGGCAGCATATTACAAACAGGTCAGATCCGCCTGCCGTTTGCAGCATGCAGCATCTGAGTTGCTCATGGTTAGCAACAGACTATATTTAGAGCAAGACTTTCTGAACTTTCAGCCAGGAAAAACAGGAACAGTGATTCCAGGCAGCAGCCACTCCACTCGTGTCTGATTCACAGGATGACACGTCAGTGCTGAGAAGATCTTCACTTTCTAAAAATGATTTAGTCAATAATATTTCATAGTAAAATTGACTACGCCCTTCCATCAGCCAACAACAATAAAGGCCTAGATCAGGCCTGCGCAACCTGTGTCCCACTGAGCCAAGCATAGTCTACGAGCCATGCAGCACCCACCACAGGCTCAGTAAGCTTTGTGTTCCTTACCTGCGCATATGTATTCAGGCATCTCTGTATGTATGAGTGGCACCCAGCAGGCCACCTTACAGATTGAAGGGTTAGCTTCAGCTTCATTTGCCATGAGATGTGCAGATCTCACTTAGACTTAAATCAAGCACAATCCACTTAAATGAACTGGGCCACCAGAAATAACACCAACACCTAACAAGGTGTGCCCATCCAAAGTTGGCTGAGCTGCCAGCCAGGTATGTGCGCTTGGCTGTGCAACTAGGGTTGCCAACTGCCAGGTGGGGCCTGGAAAACTCCCAGGATTAGAAGTGATCTCCAGGCGACAGGAATCAATCCCCCTAGAGAAAATGGCTCCTTTGGAGAGTGAACTCTGTGGCCCGATACCCTCCTGAGGTCCCTCCGCTCTCCAAATCCCACCCACCCCTAGGCTCCACCCCCAAAATCTCCTGGCATTCCTAAGCTTAGAGTTGGCAACCCTCTGTGCAACTAAACTAGACTTGCATTTGAGTTCAATGGGACTGTGTGGTTGCAGATAGTGACTGGTACCTCGGTTGAGCCACAGAGGCAACTATGTGGCTCTCTCTCGAATGAAGCGACAAAATCATTTTCAAGAAGGTAAAAGCAACTGGTTGCTTCTGGTTGTTCTAGTCATGAGCCACACTGCACCCAAAAGTCCTCCAAATTGCACACAGTCACTCGATACCACAGGTGGTATCAGAAGCAAGGTTAGCTATGGGATACACTCTAAATATAGCTCTCATTAGCGAGATTTATTGGCCGCCTCAGACATAAACAGTGTATGTACAGGCACCCAGTACCATGGTAGCACTTTCGTAATTTGAGGTGGAAGTTACTTGGACAGCTTGGAAAGGCAAGAGCTTGGGAAGAAGGTGATTAGCTCTTATTGCCAAGGAATAGGTTACTGAGTGGTGGCAGGGATAAGCAGGGAAGTGTGAAGAACACAACCTAAACAGAATGCTAACTGGAGGACTTTTGCCCTCTCCGTGGTTATAACAAGATGCCACCTCTTAGGAAAATGCTACCGGCAGAAGAAACTGTAGGAGATCAAAGAAAGAAGTGATCCTTGCTTCCATCTGTCTGTTGGGAGAGTCCCATTTCAGCAGCCCACAGCAGAAAAAGGACATGGAACAGATCACGGTAGAGATTCTGCTTTCAGATCTAAATTTGTTTCTGGTTGCCTTAAAGTCAAGTAGGAATTAAAATTCTTGGTCAGTGCAAGCAATTTTAGACTGAGATTAAGTATTTGTTATGAAAATGGGACTTTTTAAATACTGTCCCACAAGAGGCCATCCTCTTAAGAGGAGAAAGAGAAAATATCTACTAAGCAAAAGCAAAGCCTCGACTGAATAGGGTTTGTAACATGGTTCCAGCCAACAACAGGTAAGCAACAGGTGGGTTGCATGTTTAATTCCCTCAGCAGTACTCCTCAAGGAAGTTAAAACCACAGATCACCATTGCTTGACATTGGCAAATGCATATTCCCCAATTAGCTGGCATCAGACACTTGTAATTTAAAAGTTATCCATAAGGACATCTTTTTAATTTAAAAGTTAACCAAGAGGACACAGGCTACCTAGTTCTAGAGCCAGGAGAGCAGGAAAGTTGCCTCCTGAATTATGAAGGAACATTGACTGAATAATTAACACTGGAGGAAACATGTTTGATCACCATTTTTAACAATTCTGTTTTGCAAATGCTAAGCTTTAGAAGGCCATATTGATTTTAGGAAATAGTTCTCCTTCCAATGACAGCAGGAAAATATTCCCAAAATAATCACTTGTAACTAATGTGGTGGGGATAAATGTATACGGCAGCAGAGTCAATGACTATTGGCTGCACAGAGCACCAATGGAAGTTAAGTGATGAAAATGTGAAGGGACACCGGAGAGAGAACCAGGACACCAGGCTACAGTCATGTAACTGATGCCATATGAAGAAGTGTAACGCAGCAGCTTGCTTATACCAGACTAAAGTTAACAGTCTCTTCCAACAGTCTGTATTTTGGACAAAGATTCTTCACCAGAAAGGCAAAACTAAGGAGGAACCTAGTGGCACCTTGAAGAGCAGTGACATTTTTTTCCACCACGAGCTTTTGTGGACTAGAGCCCACTGAATGTCCCATCACTATGCAGACCTTTAGGTAGGAGGAAATGTTGCCAGCCTCCAGGTGTGACCTGGAGATCTCCCAGACTTACAGCTGATTTCCAGATGACAGAGATCAGTTCTGCTAGTGAAAATGGCTGCTTTGAAAAGTGGAGTCTATAGCATTATACCCTGCTGAGGCCCCTCCCAAAGCCCTACACCCAAATCTCCCAGAATTTCACAACCCAAAGTTGGCAAGAAACCATGAAATGCAAGATGTACAGGATAAAAAGGTAATTATGTAGAATCGAAATTTACTAGCGTTGCTAAGAACAATAAGAATTTCTCACACATCTGACTGATGGGTATTTTTGAGATGTTAATGTAAATGAGAATGAAAATGGGATTTGTATCAAAGAGAACTGCTTGCAGAACTGCTTTTTATACTACAGGAAAAACCTTCAGAAGCAAGAACATAATACCTGCTGTAGCATCTCTATCCAGAGCCTTAGGGTTCACTTTAACTTGCAGTTAAAGATCCTACAATGTTGACTTTTGGGAAGTGGAAGTAATTTTAACACACACGATTTGTACATGTGTTATGTTAAAAACAGAAGCTTTACCTGAGAAATGCTGTGATTACACGAGGTGTTCTATAAATATCTCCAGCCTAACAGCCTTTCTGGCCAATCTGTGTTAATGCTGTAAAGGGTATATAACACATAGGCCATCCTTCCCTGAGGGAAAGCCAATCTGCACTCGAAGTAAAGGTACCCTCATCCCATTTAAATGAAAATCAAAACAAAGTTTTGTGTGCAAAAGGTCTTCCAAGTCTTGTGTGCCTACTGACTCAGTAACTGCAGATGCAGCATCAAACAGAAATCTATGTAACTGTAAGCACAACAGATATCCACATCATTTTTACACAAAGCAGCACTGTAGTGAATTTGCTTCCACTGGCAGTTACAACTGTCCATTGATGAGAGTCCATGAACTTGTTCGTTTTTGCAAAGTGTCAGGCCACACAGGCTACTCCTAACATTGGTTTTTCATTTTGAATTAATACAGAATACATTATGCAGTCTACGCCCATGCTCATTGAGTAAGAATTAACCCTGACTCTATTTGATGTAGATAATTCCCATTAAATGAGCTTAATCTTAATCTGCCACCTCAATTCTCAATACATTTAAAATTATTAGCCTATCTTTCTGTACAAAGGTCCACATGTCGCTTCCTCTAGATTATGGTACAGTTCCCTGCTAAACCTTGGAGATGCCATTGAGTCAGCATTCATCAAAGAAATAGCACTGGTGTTGAAGCATCAAATTTGTATGGCCACAAAGAGAATGTGTCACCTGCACCATAGCGCATTTCCTCGCACTACACTATATCCATTCCATTCCTCATTTACTGGTAAACTGCATGCACTGCTTAGAAGGACCCAGTCTCCAGCGATACTGGAACAGCTTTATGTGTGATCTCACAGAACAGCACTCACTATAAGATCTGAATCAGCAACCTTTATCCATAAAGAACTTAAAACAAGATTAGACCAGTGATCTAAAATAATGGTTCTACACAGTACACAGTGATCTAAAATAATGGTTCTACACCTCTGCACCCAATTATTCGGAGTGATTTACTGGTATAATTTATGACTAGTGATAACCAGCACTTGAATTTTAAACATTTGCCTTAAGTAAATCCCATTTATTGCAGTAAAACATCCTCCCCTAAGCAAGCATGTTTAGAACAAGGGCGCAAGATACACTGAACACATTTCTGCCTTGAATGCTTTGTTTCTGCTTGTTTCCTGGGCAGAGGTTTACTGAATATGTGCATATGTGTGTGAGAGACACACACAGGACAGTAAGAGAGAGGAATGTGCCCACACCCATCAAGCAGTGACAGAGTTGCTTACAGCCAACTCCAGGGTCATATGGAAGAACAGGATAGGGCCTGCAAGGCACTTTGTATCTACCATGCTTCATGGCAAATGTGCAGATATCTCTCTGTGCCTCTTGAAAGTTCATTTGTGCAATGGGAAGGACATGCAGTACCAGCATCCTGATCATTCTAGCTACAGTTTTATGATTTGTGCTGCAGGGAGATCGGGCTCAGGTTGCTAAAGAAACAATGATATGTCAAACATTTCCAGACAGATGGGTTACTGCTACACTAGCATGACATCACAAAATGCTCTATTTGGCATTTAAATGGCATTACACTAGAACAGCTGTTGAAGATCTAGGAGCCAGTCTTCAACCATTCAGTCAGAGTTCAATTGCTTAAAGCAAGTCACCAATGTTATGTGCAATTAGGAGATTCATCACTGATGAAAAAAAACTATTGTAACTAACTGGTGTGGATCTTAGCAGGACAAACTGCTAGCCTGGGGTGAAAAGAAGCAATCTGAGACTAAGTTCGGAAAGATCCAGTAAATCCACTGCTCATTTGGGTGTATTAGGCAATTTTCAGAATGTGTGTTATTTCCTGCCAATCCTAGATAGTTGCCCACAGAGAAACACAGTGCTTACCTGTAGGGACATTTTTAAGTGACACTAATTTTTTAAAAACACTCTTACAGAGAGTCTTTTTTGTTTCTGACAATCTGGCAGAGAGTTTAAGGAACATTCTATGTCTTGTTTCACTTTCATTCGCTTTGAATTAAATGAAGATTCCAAAGATCTGTAAAGAGACACGGGGCACCATTGACGTCAATGTCATTATTCCGTTAATACAACACCAAGCTAGGGACTTTATTTTGTTCTGTTGCCTTTTGATTGAGGGTACTTTGAACCATATGCTCATCTTTACTACACAATTTCTCAGGCCTTCTCTAATGCTCTCTGCTTCCTCTTGAATCAAAAGGCCAAAAGATTTTCCATCACTGCATTATTTTAAGTGCTTACTACCACAAACTTCTACAGTGATGCTTCAGAGCAAATTTCCCCATTGCAGTGAAAATTTAACCCTTTCACTATGAGTCTGACAGCAAAAGACAAGGAATTGATCCACCCACAGCCTATGAATCAAGACAAAACCGATTAGCCAAATCAGCAATTTATAAATAAACCAAGTGCATGTTTTGCAATTAACTGAATATTCAGTATTACCTTGAATTTAGAGTCCCCAATAATCTGTGGACAATGGGCTTGGAAAACAAAGATAGTTTAGCTTTCTGACATACAAAATTCATAGCTTAGGAATGTTCAGAGATAGTTCAGTTTCACTGAAGAACAAAGATTCTGGTTCCCACGATGGTGAAATGGGGGGTTGAGTCTGAGAAGACACGGTACCGCCACGTTAAAAGCAGGCTGAGTCATTCCAGGCACCAGTTAGACGTCTTTTCAACAAAACCCACCATGTGAGTGAAAGGCTGACTCATTACTGTTGGGAGGACTCACACACCACAAGGAGATTTGCTGGGCTTCCAACATGCAAGAACTATTTTCCAAAGATGAAATGCCACGGATGCAGTCAGAGAAACATGACTCATCTAGAAAGTCACAGCTGAAGTCTGAGCACTTTCCAGTCAGGTTCAAGAATGGGATCATGTGCCCCATTAATGGCTAGTCGAAGACCTTAAAAACTGTCACACTCACTCACTAGATTAGTCAAGACTGCAATCAGGGACAGGCTTGAGGCAGGTACTGTGCTTAAGGTTATGCCTATCACAGCCCACTGACAAATGAAGCTGCCTTATATTGAATCAGACCATTGGTCCATTGAGGTCAGTATTGTCAATTCAAACTGGCAGCAGTTCTCCAGGGTCTCCAGCAGAGGTCTTTGACGTTACCTGGTACCTGATTTTTTTCAACTGGAAATGCTGGGAACCGAAATGAGGACCTTCTGCATGCCAAGCGCATGTTCTACCACTGAGCCATGGCCCTTCCATTCATCCTCTCCTGGAACTAGTACCAATAGTTCATCTGGACTTTCAAACCTGGCAATGCTGATTATGGCCAGGATTTCTTTAAGATTAGTTTTTAAATTAGTATTGTATGAAAGCATATGATGTGAGTACCCATTTAATAAAGCGTGCATCTGTGTGACTGGTATCACTGAGTCTATAAAAATAATCAAAATTCATTAGGTTAGTATCAAACACATACTGACTATTGTATTCCTTATCTTGTACCACAGGGATAAATTTGCATCAAAGTCACAATGCAGACTACCACTGCAAACAGAAGCAAGGCATTATTTTAAAAATGAGCAAACTGGAGAGGGCACCAAAGGCAGGCCTCATCTGGGCCTTCATTTAATCTTGCGCTAGCCCACCTTTTGTGTGTGTGGGGGGGAGGGACCTGACCTGTGAATTTCTTTGCAAGACATGTATTATATGGTTGTGAGGGATGGGGGTGCGTTTCAGGATAGAGCATTTTAAACAGATCAAGCAGAGGAGATCAGAACTAGGTTCAAAAGGAACATCTGAATCTAAAAGCCAATATTTGACCTACACAGCCACACCCAAACAAGACAACCCTAATAGCTGGCTTGGATGGGAAATTAAAGGCCTATTCCTAAACAATTAGAGACTTAATACACAAATACAGTAGCCAACAGGATATGCACATATTTATGATTAATGGGCACATATACAAAAATTTTCATAGCTTACTGCTAATGAGATCCTAACACAGAGGAAATGCCACAGACAGGCCCAGAATCCATTATTAGCTCCAGAATCCATTTTCAAGACGCTCATTCAAAGGAAGAGGAAAAAGAGTAAACCCGGTCAGGGCAGCCATACTGAAGAAACTACATGGAGGCAAAAATAAAAGTAAGTCGCCTGCTTTATTCAGCCAGGATAGCAAACTTAACCTGGGAGGAAGTCACACTTAAGTCAGCCAGTGCTTCTGAGTATAAACGCACCGTTTACGACTACAACATTTTCGTTTCCGTTGCGATTGCTGCGTTTTCGTGCGACATCTCGCCATCTTTAAAAACCCCTCCACCAAAAACCTTTGAAAGCCAGCAACAAAATGCAAAAACCACCACTATTTTGAGCACCAGTTACAGAAATGCTGGGGAGCAGGGAAGACATTCGCAAATGACACTTCCGTAGAGAAATACAAAGCTGCTTCAGTTTACCCAAGGCCTAGTTTGCACGCGACGGAGTCGGATGGTCAACCAAAATCTGCCCGCTGCCTTCAAGGATGCATTCAGAACCGGGGAGGGCAGGTGAACAAGGCATCCACCACCACCCCCAACACCCAACTCCTTCTAGGCTTACCCCACGATGGAGATCACAACAGCGGCCACCATCAGGTAATTGGTCTGATAATAAAGCAAATTGCTGACTACTCGGTTGTTCCATTTCGAAATGTCTTTGAAATCCGGCACGGCGAACCGGTCGTGGCCGGGAATGAAGTCGTCCCAGGATCTCCGCGGCGCCACTTGCACGTCCATAGCGCCTCTCCCATCCGGAGTCCTGCAGCGGCTGGGGCGCGTCAGCAAGGCAGGCTTAAAGAGCTCCGAGCCAATCAGCTGATTGGGGTTGGCTCTATGGTTGCCTGCACCGTTAACAGAAAAGGGACGTCGAGGGAGGGCGTTTTATTCTCCCAACACTTTGAGGTCGGTGGCTCTCTCGGTAGCGATCTGAAGCGGAGGATTATAGTGGAGGCCCGCAAAGATCACCCGTTAACTGCCTCTGAGTTATAGTACAGTCGCTTTTTTAAAACGGGGATCAAATTTTGAGTCTAGTGGCAACGTTAAAACTAACAAAGGTTTATTCAAGGTTGATGAACTCCTCAGATATAACACCAATGAAAAATGAACAAAACACATAATCGATAAGGAACACATAAACCGGAAGGAGGGAATACCAAACGAAATAGGTAAATGTTCCTCTGCTGATGGAAGACAGGGATTGAGTGGGATAGATGATTTTGGTGCCACGACTGAGAAGGCCCTTTCTCAGGTTGCCAGCTCAACAGTCTCAGAACTCATCAGAACAAGATCCAAGTGGGTAGCCATGTTGGTCTGAAGCAGCAGAACAAAGGTGGTGTCCAGCAGCACCTTTTAAGACCAACAGAGTTTTATTCAAGGTATAAGCTTTCCTGTGCCTGCACACTGTATCTGAAGAAGTGTGCACGCATATAAAAGTTTATACCTTGAATAAAACTTTGTTGGTCTTAAAGGTGCCACTGGACTTTCACTTCGTTCCACATCACAACAAGCTATCTTTGAACTAAATTAGAAGAAGGTTACTGGTTGTAAGCCTGCCCAAGCAGGACACAGCTGTGTGCGTAAAGGTGCAAAAAGTGTACCATACAAGGAAACGTCTGCAGTGCACTGGCCAGTTCTTCAAGGCCACTAGATCTCATGCTAGAACAACTAGCTCATTGTGTTGGTAGCAAGGATTCAGTCACAGACTGTAAGCATTAATGCTGCAGTATCTTTTTCTCAGTTAAATCTGCAGAAGTTGATTAAAATCAAGGCTTGATTTGTACCATTTAAGTTATTCAGTAATATTTTTTCTTATTAAATGTCCATTGATGCCATGACCATTCTGAGCTTAATTTTCTTTATAGGTTTGATATCCAAATCTGTTTTTTTTTAATTTGCCTTCTACTATTAGAATTACACAGTGGGCTTAGAAGGGCATAACTCTGCTTAGGATGGCATTGAGAGTGGGCCAGTATAAAAGTGCATTGGTTCTTTGGACATAAAATTCTGTATTGATCTATACTACTAATATGTCTGTCTTCTAACTCAGAGGTTTTCATTCCTTCCAGACCTGGAACGGATATTTAACTTCCCCAGGTGGCAGCAGGGTACCCAGTGAGCTTTATCCGCATCTGAGAAAGTGAGCTCTGACTCTCAGAAGTCTATTCTGGACTAATTTTGTTACTCTTTAAGGTGCCACTGTGACATGACATGAGATTACACAACATAACCAGAACCAAGCTGGATCTCACCCGTCAGGTCCAGCATTATGTTCACACAGTGGCCAGCCAGCTGCCTCTAGGAACAGCAGCCTCCCCTACCACCTGTACTCCCAGCAACTGATAGAAAGAGGCATACTGTGTCTCTGGTACTAGAAGGAGTAGATATCCATCATGGCTAGTAGCCATTCTTTGAGATTTGGGGTTTGCTTTTTATTTTTTTGTTTTAGCTGGGGATGTCTTTATCAGATACTAGCCTGCTACTCGTGCTTCACTACGGTATTTAAGTTCTATAAATCCAGTTATAATACTGAAGATGTAAAATTTGAAATGTGACATTTGTTGCAGGAATTCTAACAGAGAAGATTATCTCTCCTCTCTCCTTATATATAATTGAATAGTGGGTGCCAAAGTTCTAATTCTAAAATGCACTCCCTTAGTGTATGGCTGATGGCACTGCTCCTCAGCATATATCGCCACCAATCAGAAGGCAAAGCCCGGGTCCCGCCCACACCACAACTGCTGCAACAACCTGGTCTTTTGCATATGGAAGCTGATTGGACTTCAGTCCACTCCACACCTCAAACCCCCCCCCCCCCCGCAAGGCAGTTGGAATTTTCAGTTGCATAACATACCTCATAGGGGAGAGGAGAATGGGTAACAATGGTTACCACTCTCCAGGTGAGGGCTACAGATAACTCAAACATACAAATGCTCTTCAGGTAGCAGAGATCAGTCCCTCTGGAGAAAACAGTGGACTCTGTCATTAAACCCTGCTGAGGTCGCCACAGGAAACTGACACTGTTTGCCCAAAGCCAGAGCACTCTCCCAGAGCCTCTTTCTAGATCCCGTTGTATTTATTTCCGCAACGGGCATTATTTCTAGTATA
>NW_015174871.1:667531-670644 GCF_001447785.1 Gekko japonicus | reverse complement strand
TGTTCTGAGCACCTCAGGGTGACCTTGCTGGTACTTGGCCTTTGCAGCTCAGTGCACTGCAGGAGTACTATGTGCAAATGTCTTTGCCGCATTCCTAAGTTGCCTCTTCTTGGTAGCGTTGGTGTATCTGGCTCAATGTTTGCCGGGAGCTTTCTTGGGGGCAGTAAGAGGTGAGAGGTGTGAGGGGGAGTTGAGGGACTGGTGATGTGGTGGACATTTCTTCAGGTTCATGAGGGAGGCACGCATCGAAATCTCTCCTAGAACTGTCCTTTACTATCTCCCCATAAACATTCATACTCTGGCCCTGCTCCTACACCTGACAAACACCGGCCTCTCTGGTGTTGGGGGGGATTGTATTTAAAGGCATCGGGGAGGCTGGGCCAGCAGCAGTGCTAAGGCAATCCTGCTGAGCAAGCCTCCCCGGCGGCTGTAAGCATCCCGCCTCCTCTTCGACACCTGACAGGCAGCTGCCTGTCCAGTGTAGGACGGGGAGGGGGGAGGAGTATTAGAAACCACTGTGGAGGCAGGGCTGGCAGGATCACTAAGGCGTTACTGCTGGGGCAGGCTCCCTCATGGCTTTAAGCACCCTGCAACCGCTGCTGCACCTGACAGACAACCGCCTGTTAGGTGTAGGAGTTGTAGGGAGTGTGTTGGAAGCCATCCCACTTCCTCTCCTACACCTGAGAGGCAGCTGCCTGTCCAGTGTAGGGGGGGGGGGGGTCGTGTAGGAGGGGGAGGAGTATTAGAAGTCAGACCTAAATGTGAACTGGCAAGTGACTAACTGGGAAACCATTTGGAACTCTCCAGCAAATAGCTCAAAGATATATAGCATCAAAATGCAATTCTTCAAAACAGTTTCAAGATGGTACATAACTCCCCAACAAATACATAAGTTCGACAGAAACAGTAGTTCAATGTGCTGGAAAGGATGCGGGCAGGAAGGGACTTACCTGCACTGCTGATGGTCATGCCTGAAGATTCAACAGTTTTGGAAAGCTGTTAAACAACTAATTGAGATCATCACATCACAAAACGCCAACTTCACACCTGAGATCTTATTGAATCACTGGGACAACTTGATCCAAAGTCACCAGAAAGACCTTGTGTCGACCCTGCTCGCCATAGCCCACTTAACAATTGCTACTTACTGGAAATCCCCAAAAGCATCATCAATTACGGCCTGGCAGAACAAGCTATGGGATCACTTTGTCATGGCTAAGATCTCGGACTCCCTCAACAGATCACAGACAACCGTGCCACTCCTCTCTGAATTTGAGTCAACCTGGTACCCAGTTGTTTCCTATTTACAGTCTCTAAACATTCTTCCCTCGAATCCTCTGTACCTTAGATGGCTATTTCTCTTCCAACCAGGAAGGATAGCGCCATTCCCTGATTCCACGTATAATACAAGATATTATTAACTGCATTTAGGTCACAGGTGTAAGGGGCACCTGGTATGAAACTCTGTATCACATTTCTATATTTGGACGTACTGTGTTTTGTTTGAAATATTGTATGTTAGTTAAAAAAGAAATAAAAAAGACTTATTAAAATAGTCACTGTAGAGGTGGAGCTGCACCTGACAGACAACCGCCTGTTAGGAGGTGGGGGGAATGTGTTGGAAGCCATAAGAGAGGCTGGCCCAGCAGCTTGTCCTCACCTCACAGGTGGCTGTCAGCCACTCCTGATTTCCTCAACTGTCATTAGCTGTCTGCAGTAACTGTTGGGGTTTTTTAAACCTCAGAACACTGCAGCTGACCAATGAGAGATTGGGGAGTGCAGAGAGGCAGCTGCCTGGCAGCTGCATAGGAATCAATGGGGGGGAGCACATTTCCCCCCTTTTGACCCACTTAGGGGTCGAATTTCTAAAAATCCCTTCTTAGCGAGCACCTACACCATGGTAGGAGCGCTCTCCCCAAATTTGGTGTCTCTAGGTCCAGCGGTTTGGCCTGGACGTTGATTTTATGGTGAAGGGACTTTCTTTTATATATATAGAAAGACTAGCAGTAAAGCCCATTGTGAAAGCAATACAACGGGATCTAGAAAGAGGCTCTGGGGCAGTGCTCTGGCTTTGGGCAAACAGTGTCAATTTGCTGTGGTGACCTCAGCAGGGTATAATGACAGAGTCCACTGTTTTCTCCAGAGGAACTGATCTCTGCTACCTGAAGAGCAGTTGTAATTGTGAGTGATCTGTAGCCCTCACCTGGAGATTGGCAACAATTGTTACCCAGGACAAAATGGCTGGTTTGGAGGGTGGAGTCTATGGCATTCTACCTGTCTGAGGTCCCACCCCTCTGCAAACCCCACCCTCTCCAGGCTCAACCCCTCAAATCCCCAGGAATTTGTCAGCATGTAGTTGGCAACCCCATCTCCTTCCCAGCTAGCCATCAACCTACCATTATCTGCCCCTTTGACTTCAGCTGACTTCTGCCCTCCCTTCTGCAGAGCAGTTGTAATACTGAGTGCTCTCCAGCCCTCACCTGGAGATTGGCAACAATGGTTCCCTATGTGAGACTGACTGGTTTGGAGGGTGGAGTCTATGGCAGTGTACCTGTCTGAGGTCCCACCCCTCCTCAAACCTCACCCTCTTCAGGCTCCATCCCTCAAATCTCCAGGAATTTCCCATCTGGAGTTGGCAACCCTATCAGGATTGGCCCCAATGTGTTTTCTCCCAAAGGCCAAAGTAGGTGACAGGACCAAGCTTAGTTGCCTACCAACAGGCACTGAGGGGAATGTAGGGTTGCCAGCTCTAAGGAGGGAAATACCTGGAGGTTTTGGGGGTGGATTCTATAGAGGGCCGGGCAACGGAGGCATCGGCCTTCCGTCGCCCGCCTTGCCCCCCCAATCTTGGCCCGGGCGACCACGGCTCCCGCCAGAGGCCACCCGACTCCAAACCCCCCCGCGGCCACTCCAGCCAGGTGACGGAGGCATCGGCTTTCCGTCGCCCGCCTCGCCCGAACCAATCTCGGCCAGCTGATGAAGGCATCGGCCTTCCATCGCCTGCCTCCCCCCCCCCCCCCCAATCTCGGCCGGGCGATGGAGGCATCGGCCTTCCGTCGGCCACCTCGCTCCCACCCCCCCAATCTCGGCCCGGCCCCCCTCTCCTCCCACCC
>NW_015174871.1:589903-666383 GCF_001447785.1 Gekko japonicus | reverse complement strand
GGGGTGAGTTTGAGGTGTGGAATGGAGTGTAGTCCAATCAGCTTCCATATGTAAATGACCTTGGAACGCTGGCCGGGACTGCACAAAGCAGCCAATGAACCCAGCCAGTGTCTTCCGAGTGGCAGTTTTTTCGGCCTAACACTAAAGGGGCCAATTTTAGAATTCTGGCACCCAAAACTCTTTTATAATAAGGGAGATTGGGACTTTGCAAGCAAGAAGATCTGGGAGGGAAAGGGTTAAGAGAATTCTCTCACTTGGCAGTTGGCCCCACCCCCTCATCTGTTAGATGTTGAGCCTCTTTGGCTGTTGCTTGTATTTCATCTTATATAGGGCCTCTCTTCTCCTCCTCCTCCTCCCTTACCTGGACTTGGAGCTATAGCAAGTTAACTTTTTCTTAAAAAGTTAATCTGTTCACAGTAAATTAAATGTACCTAGATGAATATGTCATGTAAAATGTGCTTCTTTTTTTGTTTTCTCGTGTTGCTATTGGGAGTCAGATAATCTTTGTAATTTGTTTGAACAGCATTTTCCCCTTAACTCAGAAACGTGGAGGATCAGGGATACTGCGTGAAGCTTCTGTGCTTCCAAGTCAAATTATATAATTTTTATTCTTTTTCATAAACAGCAAAGATTTACAAGGTAAGCATGAGCATAGTTTATCTTTTTTTAGCATAGTTATTATCTTGGCGAGGTGGGTGGCATAGTAATAGTTCTGTAAATTTGGGAATTTCAGCCCTCCCCTCTTATCTGATCTGTATAGTATTTGTGCCCTGATTCTGTGCTTCTGTTCTAGTAATTCATCCAGTTTCATTTAAGCCAATCATTTTAACTATTATTAAGATGCCTTGAACTAGAAGGGAAGTGTGTGTGAGAGAGAATGTCCGGTCCCCCACTTTGGTCTCTAGGCTGGGAAGGAGATAAGGTTGCCACCTCTGGGTTGGAAAATACCTGGACACTTTGGGGTTTAAAGAATCTATAGGAGAGGCCAGTAGGGTTGCCAGCCTCCAGGTGGGGCCTGGGGATCTCCTGCTTTTACAACTGGTCTCCAGCTGACAGAGATCAGCTCCCCTGGAGAAAATGGCTGCTGCTTTGAAGGGTGGACTCTCTGGCATGTTGAGGCCCCTCCCCTCTCCTCCCCTGGCTCCACCCCCAAAGTTTGGGGATTAAAGTGAAATTCTCCTCACTTTCCTTTGAGAATAGTTAAATGTTTCTCTCCTTCACTAGCTATTTTGAGGAAATCAGGTTCACAATAACATGCATTTGCAATATTGAGAAGAAACAGCAGCACTCTTCCAGTGCAATTAATTTGAAGACCTGAAGTTTTACATTAAGAAATAATCTGAAGCAAAATTCCATCCTGATACTTTATCTGGCAGAAGGCATAATGAAACAGCGCAGCAACTTTGTCCTTTTAAGTTGTTTTCAGCTGCACTTTGTTGTCACGATCCCCGAGCACTGGCGCTGGCTGCCCTCCTGAAGCCATTGCGTCGGTTACTGTGGTGCCAACCAGGGAGGGTAAACCCCCACCACCCACCATCAAATAAAAAGGGATTGGTAGTGTGTAATCTAGAGCCACCAAATCCCTATCCAAGAGTTGTTTTAAAAGTTTTCTTCACCCTTTCTAAACTGAGGCTGGTCCACCCCCTCCCGTCCAGTGAAGTCCCATGGGCTCTGATTGACTGACAATTCTTGGGTTTGCTTGAGGCCTAAATCACAAGGATTGGTTCAGAGCCCTGGAGGAGAGGCGGGACTTTTAAGGATGATTGCCACAGTGAGATATAAGTACATAAACAAATAAAGAAATGAAGAACATAAGAAGAGCCTGGCTGGATTAGACCAATAGTCCATCTGGTCCAGCATCCTGTCTCACACAGCGGCCAATCAGTTCCTCTGGAGGGCCAACAACAGGGCATAGAGGCTGAGGCCTTCCTCCAGTGCTGCCTCCTGGCTCTGGGATTCAGAGGATGACTGCCTCTGAATGTGGAGGTTCTCCTCAGTCACCATGGCTAGTAGCCACTGAAACTCCCATGAATCTATCTAAGCGCCAAAAAGGTTAGTTTAGACTAGGATTCCCCCTGCTGACTAAGGCTGTCATGTGTCTGGTACTGACTCATACTGATTACTTGAGGGGGAAAAAAAACTGAAAAAATGCTGCACATTTAAATGGCTGGACCATTTGGGTCCACTGGCGGCCTTCCAAGCCCAATCAAGGTGAAACATGTTGCTAGGCAAGACAAGTGAAGCAGTGGCTGCTGCTGCTGCTTTACCCTTGAGCTGAGTGCTCCTTCTAGCACCAACAGTGAGCATTGTGATATTTGAGCTTGGGGGGTGGGGGTTAGCATCAAGCTGGATCCTCTTTTCAGCACAAACAGCGTCCTGTGCGCAGTTTTGGTTGCGAGGAGGTACGTTTGAGCTTCAGTATTTCCAGTTTTATTTTTTAATCTGGCAACCCTATTGCTGTCCATGGAGATGATCCATCATAGGCCCTTGAATGGTCTGGTGAATCTTCTAAGGTGCTTGGAAGCCCCACTGAAAGGGGTCAAGGAGAAGCAACTTGGGAAGGTGGAAAGAATCATTAATCTCTCTCTCCGTCTCTTCCTATTCATCTCTTTCCTCCCAAGTTATTACAGCATGCCCTCAACACTCCTGGAAGGATCCTGCTGAGTTAGTCACCGGTTACATGAATGGCACTCATCAGGTAAACACAAAAGTACCTTGTCCAGAGGACCCAATGCGATGTCCATTCCCTTGGCAGACGCCCCCCCCCCCCCCGGATCCCAGAGCCACCTCTCTTGTTCTGCTGTCTTTAGGAGTTCTGCAGACTTACCTTCAAGGAGCAGAAGATTCCACGCTGCAGTGAAGGGCTGCTTGTCAGCCAGGCGAGGCTGGACACACAGGGAACCCCTCTGCCCAGCTGACAGCCATGCCGGATGGAGGGGGCTTCAAGTGGAGAGAATTTTTGACCCCCAAACCTGGTCTCTGTAGTGAAGAAAGCTTCATTGCCAACCTTCGTGCACAATTTCCAGGGAAACTGGCTTCCAGACCGCCCATCTCTGAAAGAAGCTCTGCTCCCAGCATCCTTCTAGGCAGTTGCCCAGAGGACTCCGGGGCTGGAAGGGATGATGGGCCAGGGACCTAGCCCAGCTGGAAGGCTGTGAGGGGTCTGAGTTCCACTCTTCTTCAGAGCCTCCTTTGGGGTGGAGGATGGGCCCCTCTCAAGAGAGATGGTCTCCTTGTGACTATTGATGGAAACGTTGATACTCCCCTGCCCTATTCCCCCCTGGTGGGTTCTAGGACAGGCTTCACCCTGCTGACAGCCTCACTCTTGCAAACTCCAGAGCCAAGCCCAGCTGCTTTTTGAAATCACTTAACTGTATCTGCCAGGCTCCAAAGAATCTCATGACCCTCCACCATACGTGCACGAAAGAGCAAAGCTGAAAAGTGAGTGATCCACCATACAGGCATGACAGAGCAAACAGCTGAAAAAGTTAAAGTGTGTGATGTCCACAGACGTTACTAATGGGGAAATGGTGGATGGGAGATCAGGCTTGCCAAGCCCTTGTCTGGAGCACAGAGAAGGTGAAGGCCGGTCCTTGGAATGGGAGGCCAAAGGAGCCCAGGCAGATTGCCCTGCCAAATCCCCCTGTGGAAGGGGGGGGGGTTGAGGGCCATTGGCTTGGGGTGGCTCCTGCTTCACGGGGGGGGGGATCGTCTCCTGGGAGTGGTGATTTGCGCCTGCCCCTCACATGGCGAGGGCCAACAGTATGGTGTGGTGGCTTGTGCCCACCTCACCCAAAGACGTCCTGAGGAAGGCACGTCTTTTGAGGGGGGCAGAAGCCCCCCACAACTTTTTCCAGTGATATTTCAAGGCCAGTTCTCCCCAAAGGCTGAGCCATTGAGCTCCTTGGGACTCTCTGCTAGGATGGGAACCTGCCCACTCTAGAAGAGGGTATCTGCAGGCTCTTCTTCACAGGCTGCCTCTTAGTCGAGGGAGGCAAGAGGCTTCTGGAGAAAGGACTCGTGGGGGGGGGGAGCAGCATCTCTGGGATGGAATCCCCTCTCCAGGGATCTTGGCCTGGGGTGCCTTGTCTTGACCGGAAGTGCTTGGATTTGCCCAGCCTTCTGATGGGTTTCCGTGTTCTGTTTCTGCCTGCGGTTTTCTAGCTTTTGCCTCCTGGGTCATATTGGGGTTGTGCTTTGGGTGGACTGGAGCTTGATTCACTTCTCAGTGTTGCCTTGGCAATTCTTGGTGAAAGAGGCGGTTAATTCATTCCCTTCCAAAAGAGTCATATCTGCTCTGTGCCATGCTCAGAAAAGCTAAAGAGCCTAGGCCCTCACCTGTGGAGGTGGAGAGAGTGGGTGAATGAGTGGTTGTAGGGCTGGAGCAGCCCTGTTAAGAGTCCATGGGCCACTGACTGCCACTGTCTCACATAGGACATCACGGTAAATTCCTTTTTCTTACCCACAACAACATTCGTGTTGGCCATGAAGGAGGGAAGGGAGGTGGGAGGAGAGTGGGAAACCTACAGGGGGGCATGTTCTAGAGAAATGAGCAAAACAGTCAAAACCAAGATATCCAACCTATACAATTGATGGGTATAGCCTATGACCAGGAAACCATATTGACCACTGAGGAAGGCCCTAAAAGGCCAAAACACGCATAGTTTACTGGTCATAGGATATACCCATCAGTTGTATAGGTGAAACTAACAGCTCTGTATGTTATACGTTTCATGAGTCTGACATTTGGATTATTTCTTTTAACCTATTTTATTTTTTACTAATGTGTACACCATAATAAATATCTGCTTCTTAATCTCTTCTGCACATTGCAGTGTCCAGTCCTTTCCCCTCCATCTTGCCAGCTGCTTCCAGTCACTGCTGAGCGGAGAACTTAGATCGTCAGTAGAGCTGAGGGCTTTCTAGGTGGTAGTAACCCGGAGCCAGAGCAAGAGTTATGCCAACTTCTCCAGGAAATTCCTGGAGACCCAATCCAAGTTATCTACCAAGGAAAATTGGGTGTTTGTGGCTGTGCGTAAGTTCTATACCAGTCTATACAGAGGTCGGATGGCGAATGAGACGCTCGGCTATATCCCAGGAAGTGAGACAACACGCTAGTCCTTAAATAAATGTTGTCTTTACTAAAGGTTTTTCATCAGGCATACAAAATCGGAATCATACAAATTCATACAAGCTCCTTAGTTACAATAGTACATCAGAACAATTACAGCATAGAAAATAACAAAAGCATCAAAATGGGGATGACACAATGGGGCACGGCTATACTCATCTGAGGTCCAGCTGAGGAAGAACTCTCCTCCTTGGAACGCTGGGCAGCCGAAATGCAGCAGCTTGTGAACTCCAAGGCACACAGGTAGGACCAGCCAAACCACGTGTGAGCTCTCTGGGTCGCGACTCCGGAGAACTTAGGTAGTAGAGTCACTTGTAGCACCTTAGTGCACTGCTATAGGGAGGGTGGGTTAACCAGAGAGACAAAGGAGGGTTTCTCCTTAAATAAACTCTTTTTGGGGCATGTGCTATCCAGCCATAAACTATCAAACCCGTCCTCTAAACTATCACTACTGGATGAAGAGGGGGTGACGAGGGGATGACGAAGGGGATGACGCTCTCCTAAGGGGTGGTGGCAATATGTAGATCCTACTCCTACATCAAAGGTGCCTTTTGGCAAGGTGTGAATCTTCCGTTCCCATGGACACCTCTTGATTTGCAGATCTGGTTCCTGCTCCAAAGCCATAAACGCTATTGTCTTTAGATCTCCAAACCAGATTAAGGGAGTAGGGTCACTTGCTCTTTCCATTCCAGGTATGCCGGGGTTCGCTGGGGATTTTCCACAGCTCTCCAAGTGGGTGCAATGGCGCGGTGTCTTCTCCATCCCAAAGAGTCATGGGATACATTCCAGGGACGCACATGGTCCGTATGTGCAACGGCAGGCCCAGGCCAGCCTATTTCTAGGCAAGCATGAGATGCAGAACAAAGCAACACACAACATACAGCAATCCCTGAATACATAATGCATAGGTATTCATGCTAGAGACACACATAAGCAGCATCACCACTATACAGAAATACAAACATAAGCTCATATCGTTACACAAGGAAGATATGGACAACCAGGTACGTTCCAGTCGGACCTCCTTTTCAAAAGTGTGGTATAGAGGCCTGCTGGTCTCGCAGTGCCTGGGAATGGGGACAGCATTGACTTAATAGAAGAAGAAGAGATTGGATTTATGCCCCGCCCTTCACTGTCCGAAGGAGTCTCAGAGTGGCTTACAATCTCCTTCCCCTTCCCCTCCCCAGAACAGACACCCTGTGAGGTAGGTGGAGCTGAGAGAGCTCTCTCGAGAACTGCCCTTGAGAGAAGAGCTCTGAAAGAACTTCTGACTGACCCAAGGTCACACCAGCAACTACATGTGGAGGAGTGGGGAATCAAACCTGGTTCTCCCAGATTAGAATCTGTGCTCCTAACCACTACACTGAACTGGCAGAACCGGCTTTTTCAGCCCAGGCAGAGAGAGGCCCTGGAGAGCCGGTTTGCGACAGCAGACCGTGCCTTCGGGCCTTTCTCCAGCCTACTTGGGGGGCAATGCAGCCACCCACAGCCTGGCTCCCTCTTTCCTTTCAGACTCTGCAAGCCAAGGCTTCACAGGCACTGGAGGACATGCTCAAGGGGCTGCTGAGGGACTCCCCCACCTCTCTGCATCTGGTGGGACTCCTCAACGTACATGTGCAGGAGAAAAGGTGGTGGAGCACATAGGGAAGGGACCATCATCTGGGCACACCCCTTGCCGCTCAGGTACTCCCCGCCACAGGACTTGCCCCCGGCTTTCACAGTGGGGAGGGTCCCTGGAGCACATCCTGTTCTGTCATGGAATATCAGGGCTGGTTTCTAGCATAGCGAAGTCCTTCTGTGGCCTGGACCTTTGTGGGGTGCAGGTGGGAGAATGGACCTTTTACGGCTGACACATCCTAAAATACTCCTGGGTACAACCAGGAACGTGTTCAGGAGGAAGTCGGTTCCTTGCTTTCTTCCCACCCAATTGCTCAGGGATACCTTGATGGCCTCCCCTCCACTGCCCAATCTGGGGGTGGATGCAGGCAGCATTTGCGGAGGGGATTTCTGTGCAGAAGAGGAAAGTCCGTGGCAGGCACTGAGCTGGCGTCCTGATTTTGAGATGCTGCTTCTTTCTACGGCATGTCCCCTATTGGGTGTGGGGCAGGCAGGCGTCCACTCCAAGATGGCCTCCCTTAGCAGTTCCCTACTGCAGTTCATACAGCACCTACCTTCCTTTCAGGTAGGTGATCCCAGCACAGCCTACATATGGGATCTGGTGGGAGCAGGAGAGGGCAGAGTCCTGAATAAATGGGGTGTGTGTGTGTCCTTCTTTGACTTGCTTGCAAAAGTCCGTGCCCACTCATACCCACCCTTGGCCTGACTTTCAGCTCAGAAATCCCACAAGCCGTCTGGGCTTTCTCTGCCTTCCTCTTCCTCCTGCAGAGCCTGTTCCAGAGTTCAGGGTTGTGGGCATTTGTTCTCCTGTCCTCTTCTTCCTGCCCTCTTCATTTGTTCTCCTGCCCTCTTCCCGCCAACCCAGCGGCTCGAAGTAACAACAAGAGGAATGGGTACCTGCCCTAGGTGGCAGGGGGCACCCTCCTCCTGGCTCTGTGCCAGGAGTGCGGTCAATGGCGGCGGCGGCAAGCGGAGCGGCGATGAGAAAAATGGTGGCGGAACAACCGAGCGATCCGAGGAGGGTGGCGACCAGATCGAGTGGAGGCAGAGCTGGAGCAACGTGGCGACGTGGGGACGCAGCACAGCAGGAGCCGATGGGACGTATCGCCGGAAGCTGTGCCCCGAAGCAGCTGCGCTCCGAAGGAAAAGTCATCAGAGCCTACCCGTAATTGGTCGCCAGTCATCCGGATCGCAGAAGGAACGAGGCCCGCCGGAGAGAATAAGAAAGACTTCGCCGCATGGGTGCTGTTAGGACATCCCCTCCCCGTGAAAGATTGTGGCCCTAGTTAGGTACCAACTACGTAAGTAGTTCATTGTAAACCGCTCTGATACCCATTAGGGGTCACAAGCGGTATAGAAATCGAAATATATATAAAAAAAATCTTGGGTTAAGCACAAGAGCTCCAGATGCGGCTTTATCTTGGCCCACCCTGATCCATATCTGAGTGGTGGCAGGACCCCAGGGTTTTGAGCAGAGGAAAGTTGTGTGTGTGTAATGTGCAGAGGTTGGAGGAGATTTTTCCAAGAAAAGGACAAGGCTGCAAGGGAGGTTGAGAATGGCAAACAGACAGAGGGATGGGGCAGAAGGATCAGGGAGAGTGGATGGAGCCAGACCGCTAAGATGGGCCCACAGCCAAAGGGAGCCTTCAGTAGCTTCCCATAGTTATCTTGAGCTTCCTTTGCACGGCAGATGGGGAAGCTGTCTTGAAGAAAGTCTATACAAGGCATATTGTTGAGAAAGGAAAGGGATGCAAAGATGAGTGGGCATTCTCTCTAGCTTTCTACCTGGGGGATGGAAAGAGAGGCCGAGAAGGGGAGCTGGCTTAGACAGGAAGTGGCTCGCTGCTCGAATTGGCGTCCGGTTGGAGTGGGCGGTGCTGGTCTCGGTCAGTGGTGCGATGCTCCAAGCTTTTGGGAGTGAAGCGGGGAGTGCGCTTCTTGAGGATGCCTGGTGCTAGAAGCGAAGGCAACTTCGGCGCGGCGGCTCACAGCGATGTCCCGAGCGTGGTCTTTTGTTCGGAGGGAGATGCATCCCACCTTCGTCGCCAGTGAAAAGTATGCATACGGAGTGATTTCAGCTAAGCATACCTCTATTTAGTCAGGAACAAAGACGCCTTAACCGGCTAGCAGGCCGGCTTATATTCCCTCAGGAAACCCACCACCAAACACACACCCCACTCCCGATAGGCTATTTACAGTAACCAAGAGACCTATTGGCCTCTTGGCCTGGGACCTAGCCCTTTCATTGGGCCTGGCTAGGATCCCACTTGCCCATTGTCTTTCGGTCTGAAGCTAGAGGTATTTGTGCCTGGACAAGTTCAGGCATGCCCGGCCCTGTTAGAACCTGATACACTACAGATGATTTGTTGTCTTTTTTTTTGTGTGTTCACATCTACATGAAGAAGGGTTGAAGAACAGCATCGCTGCCCTCCTGTGTGATCTATGGAGGGGACAGAAGGTTCCAGAGGAGATCTGGTTCCTCCTCTGAAGAACAGGCTATGCCATTTTCCAAGGGAAGGAGGGGCAGGTATGAATACAGCCCTGTCTAAAAAGGCACGGGGTAAGCCCAAACTCCTCCACAGCAAGGCTATAGCCTGAAGCTTTCGCTAGTGCATGGAGAGCCACAAAGCTCCCCACCCTGTGCAAGCAGGTGACTGAAACTGACCTCTCTAGGGACTGGGTCTTGACATGGCAGCCCTGCCACAGGCCAAAGATAGGTCTTTCTTCACTTTGTATAACAATGAATCCAGCCCCTCCTTGCAAGAGCTGCATACCACTGCTCCCTCGGCTACCTTAAACACATGTATCTTAGATTTTGTCCCCTGTGAGGGAAAAATAAACAAATGTAGGCACCCTGCTTTGCTTGAACTGGCCTTCTCCAGACTGAGAAGCTGTCTTTAGATGCAAGCCTGGACAAAGTGGTGTCTGCTCAGTTGAGAGGGTGGGCTTTTGAGGCCAGGAACCTGGTCTTTTGATTTCTTTCTTTATTGTATTATAGTGCCTGTCATGAGCCTGAGGCTAGGAAGTGGAACAGCCTCAGGGCCTCAAGAGGGTTGCCAGAGCATTTTATAGCAGCCACGGCCATCGAGGGAGGATCCTGGCAAGCATTATCTGCCTGCCTCTATTTAGGGCTGCAACTTCCACTGGCAGCGTGCTTTTTCAGGGGGACTTCTGTGGAAGACTGATTGATTGAACTTCCAGGGAAGGCCAATTGATTGCCAGGAACAGCTGAGGGAGGAAGAGAGAGACTGGAGAGACTTGTTCAATAGCTTACATATGAAAAGTTTTCAGATACATAGGTTGCTTTTTTCAACTTGTATCTCACCTTTAGCTTGTTTTGCTTAATTGATTAATGGGGTAAATGACTGCTTTTGTCTAATCAGTAGTTTGAATATATTGGAAATGTGACACTAAATCGATGTTTCCAAAACACTGGTGGTGGAACTGTGTAAAAACACAAAAAGGCAGTTTGGAAACACATTTAGAAAATGTGATAGCACTGAAATCGCTCTTTTTTTTTAAAAAAAATAATTTTTCTCGATATGGGTAGAAAATGAGCTGGGTAGAAAATGTGATAGGAATTATAGGTAGATAAAAATGGGAATATATATATCACAGTAAAATGAAATGCCATTCTTGAATAGAAATCCCAGTTGCAAAGCTCACCATTGCCACAAACTTGTTAGATGGCCTTGACCAAGCTCACCCTCATTCATTAGATAGGGATGATAACAATGCTGTCCGGTAAGGCAGGTAGAAGAAAGAGGGGTGATTGGAGTGCCTTAGCTGGGGATTGGGTTGCTCCCTGTTGGCAACAGTGCAGAAGGCGGGGACTGAAGTGCTTTACTTGGTGCAACTAAATATCTGGTATTTCAGGGACTGAGCATTTTGATCAGAAATGGATGGATGTCCAGAGAGACAAGAGAAATACAATCTCCTTCCTGGGGCTTAAAAACACGAGCTTCTGTGTTTGCTCTGCCATGGTTGCCTATCTTTCTTGGGAAGCCAGACATCTTTCTGTGCCTGCTCTGTAATCCTCCTCGTTTTCTTGGGGTGCCAAATGCAAGGAGTAAGGAGGTAATGTAAGTGAAATGCTTTGAACACACCGCATAAATGCTAAGTGTTCCTATTAAAATCTTGCTGTTATGTTGGCAGCTGGTTGTTATTTTGTGATAATTGTAATAAATGTATTCTTGACAGTCGACATCTTTCTTGACCAGAAGGACTATTCCTGGAGAGGGTGGCCTTGCCTCCGGTGTCGTGACCCAAGGTGTGGCAGCAGGAAAAGAATGAGGTGTTTCCCATTCTTCTTTCCTCTCTTTTTCTTTTCTTATTCTGCCGCTTTCCAAAGTTTAGTGAATATCTGCGCCAAAGAACCGCAAGTCCTAGAGGAGAGATTAGAAAGTATGAATTTAACACTACCAATCCTTGGCCCAATAACAGGGAAATTAAAATCACCCACCCTCCCTGTCTTAATTTGGGAACGTGGGCTCTGTGCATATCTCTGTGGTTCTTAGCGTGTGCAGTGCAAGGCGCCCTGAGTAGATATTGGTTGTGTATCAGAAGGAATTGTATATCTGCTAGCAATTGTTTCCAAGCTTTTCCATGTACATCCAGATGTAAATGGCAGGGATGCAAGCTCCCACACTTCCAGGGATTCCCACACTGGCTTAGAACTGCTCAGCTATGAGAGAATGTCCAAAGTGTTCTTGAATCTGTGCCCAGGGTTTCACTCATGCGCTAATATTTAACAACCATAACATGCCTATAATGCTGGGCTTCAATGGCTTATCACTGGAATAATTACCAAAATGCACACACGAGCTTGAGAATGAAGCCACCTCTGGAGTAAAAGAGGAGGATGCAACCATGACCCAGAGAAATAGGGAAGGCAAATTGCGCTGTAGTGCAGGATTCTCTGGGGGCTGGAATGATCACAAAGACAGTGGCTGCAAGGCCTGCAGCAAGAAAGAGGCCACATGTATTTGATAGATGCCACACAACAGCCAGAAGGACTTGGGCCACTTCCAGAGAGTTGGAAGCGGTTGCTTCGGTAGCAATTATTAGGAGGTGTTAGGGAATGCATATCCCTTATTACAATTTTACAATATTTTGTTGGCTTGTTCCTGTGTCACTGCAGGTGCCATGTTTGGCAGAGAAATGTGACTCAATTTTAAAAACCATTGGGTTGGATCCTATGGAAGTGTGAGCAGAAAAGGGTCAACTGCCCCCCCCCAGCTCTCTGTGCCCCCTGAAAACCCTTTGTTGAGGGTGGGAAAGTGTTGTAGGCAAAATACACTGCAGTGAGACTTCCAAGGGTCTTTTTGCCGCCTTTACTGTAAATTCTGCCTTCCCGTAGCTCTGTGGATACCCAGGATATCACTTCCCTAGGCAGCTGATTCCACCGTTGCACAACTCTTACTGTAAAAAAGTTTTTCCTAATATTCAGCCGGTACCTTCCTGCCCTTAATTTAAACCCATTATTGCAAGTCCTATCCTCTGCTGTCAACAGGAACAGCTCCCTGCTCTAAGTGACAGCCCTTCAAATACTTAAAAGAGAGCAATCATTTCCCCCCCTCAACCTCCTCTTCTCCAGACTGAACATTCCCAAGTCCCTCAGCCTTTCCTTATAGGGTCTGGTCTCCAGTCCCTGGATCATCCTCATTGCTCTCCTCTGCACCCGCTTCATTCTGTCCACATCCTTTTTGAAGTGAGACCTCCAGAACTGCACACAATACTCCAGGTGCAGCCTGACCAATGAAGTGTACAGGGGGACTATGACATCTTGTGATTTGGATGTTATGCCTCTGTTGATACACCCCAAGTTCACATTAGTCTTTTTTTTTTGTCGCCGCAGCACACTGGCTGCTCCTATTTAACTTACGGTTGACCCGTACCCCAAGATCTTGTTCACACACAATTCATGCCATAGTATCCCCCATTACTATGCATAGATATGAAAGTTGGACAATGAAAAAAGCAGACAGGAAGAAAGCTGATTTACTTGAAATGGGGTGGAGTTGAGTTGCCAACCTCCAGGTGGTGACTGGAGAACTGGGATTCTAACTGAAGGGTACATCTGCCCATCAATCTCCTATTTTGATATATTTATATCCTTCACTGTCTCCCCCAGAATTAAAGCCCCCCAAATGGTGACCTTATAAACTAATCTTGTTATTCCAGTTTGGTCCTTGCATCTATCAAACAACTTTATTATGCCGTATGTTAATTTGTTGATCACCCTCTTTTGTTGTTGTTCAGTCGCACAGTCGAGTCCGACTCTTCGCGACCCCATGGACGAGCTCTCTCCAGGCCTTCCGGTCTTCTGCCGTCCTCTGAAGTTGGCTCAACTTCATGTTCGTTGCATCGATGACACTGTCTAACCATCTCATCCTTTGCCGTCCCCGTCTTCTTTGACCTTCAATCTTTCCAAGCATCAGGGTCTTCTCCAGTGAGTGCTCCCTTCTCATTTGGTGGCCAAAGTATTTGAGCTTCAGTTTCATTATCTGGCCTTCCAGGGAACAGTCAGGGTTGATTTCTTTGAGGATTGACTGATTTGTTCTTCTTGCAGTCCAAGGGACTCTCAAGAGTCTCCTCCAGCACCATAGTTCAAAAGAATCTATTCTTCGGCGCTCGGCCTTCCTTATAGTCCAGCTCTCGCAGCCATACATGACTACTGGGAATACCATTGCTTTGACCATGCGGACTTTTGTTGGCAGGGTGATGTCTCTACTTTTTATCATGCTGTTTAGGTTCGCCATCGCTTTCCTCCCAAGGAGCAGGCGTCTTTTAATTTCATGGCTGCAGTCACAGTCTGCGGTGATCTGGGATCCCAGGAACGTGAAGTCTGTCACTACTTCCACGACTTCCCCTTCTATTTGCCAAGGAGTGATGGGGCCGGATGCCATGATCTTAGTTTTTTTGATGTTGAGCTTCAAGCCCACTTTTGCGCTCTCCTCTTTTACTCTGAGCAAGAGGCTCTTTAGATCCTTTTCACTTTCAGCCATTAGAGTGGTATCATCTGCATATCTGAGGTTGTTGATCTTTTCCCCAGCAATCTTAATTCCCGCTTGTGATTCATCCAGGCCAGCATTTCGCATGATGTACTCTGCATATATATTAAATAAGCAAGGTGACAGTATACATCCTTGTCGTACTCCTTTTCCTATGCTGAACCAATCAGTTGTTCCGTATCCGGTTCTAACTGTCGCTTCTTGGCCCTTATACAGGTTTCTCAAGAGACATGTGAGGTGGTCTGGTACTCCCATCTCTTTAAGGACCTGCCATAGTTTGTTGTGATCCACACAGTCAAAGGCTTTAGCATAGTCAATGAAGCAGAAGTAGATATTTTTCTGGTACTCTCTTGCTTTCTCCATAATCCAGCGAATGTTGGCAATATGATCTCTCGTTCCTCTACCTCTTCGAAACCCAGCTTGTACTTCTGGTAGTTCTCTATCCACGTACTGTTGAAGCCTAGCTTGTAGGATCTTGAGCATGACCTTGCTAGCGTGTGATATGAGTGCAATTGTGCGATAGTTTGAACATTCCTTGGCATTGCCCTTCTTTGGGATTGGAATGTATACTGATCTTTTCCAATCCTGTGGCCACTGTTGCGTTTTCCAAATTTGCTGGCAAATGGAGTGCAGAACTTTAACAGCATCATCTTCTAAGACTTTGAATAGCTCAGCTGGAATACCATCACCTCCACTAGCTTTGTTGTTAGTAATGCTTTCTAAGGCCCATTTAACTTCACATTCCAGGATGTCTGGCTCAAGGTCAGTGATTATACCGTCGTGTTTGTCAAGGACATTGAGGTCTTTCTTGTATAGTTCTTCTGTGTATTCTTGCCATCTTTTCCTAATCTCTTCTGCTTCTGTTAGGTCCCTACCGTTTTTGTCCTTTATCATGGCCAGCTTTGCATGGAACGCTCCCTTGATTTCTCCAATTTTCTTGAAGAGATCTCTAGTCCTTCCCATTCTATTGTTTTCTTCTATTACTTTGCACTGTTCATTCAGGAAGGCCTCCTTATCTCTCCTTGCTGTTCTCTGGAAATCTGCGTTCAGTTGGGTAAATCTTTCCTTTTCGCCTTTGCCTTTCGCTTTCCTTCTTTCCTCTGCTATTTGTAAAGCCTCATCAGAAAGCCATTTTGCTTTCTTGCATTTCTTTTTCTTTGGTATGGTGGTGATTGCTGCCTCCTGTACGATGTCACGAACCTCTGTCCATAGTTCTTCAGGCACTCTATCTATCAAATCCAGACCCTTGAATCTATTCTTCACCTCTACTGTATATTCATCAGGGATGCGATCTAGGTCAAACCTGAATGGCCTCGTGGTTTTCCCAATTTTCTTCAGTTTAAGTCTGAATTTTGCAATGAGTAGCTCATGATCTGAACCACAGTCAGCTCCAGGTCTTGTTTTTACTGACTGGATAGAGCTTCTCCATCTTTGACTGCAAATTATATAGTCAATCTGATTTCGGTGTTGCCCATCTGGTGATGTCCATGTGTAGAGTCGCCTCTTAGGTTGTTGGAAAAGGGTGTTCGCTATGACCAGTGTGTTCTCTTGACAAAACTCTGTTAACCTTTGCCCTGCTTCATTTTGCTTTCCAAGGCCAAACTTGTCTGTTATTCCAGTTACCTTTTGACTTCCTACTTTAGCATTCCAGTCCCCTATGATGATGAGGACATCATTTTTTGGTGTTAGTTCTAGGAGGTGTTGTAGGTCTTCATAGAACCGGTCCACTTCAGCCTCTTCTGCATCAGTGGTTGGGGCATAGACTTGGATTACTGTGATGTTGAATGGTTTGCCTTGGAATCGGACAGAAATCATTCTGTCATTTTTGAGATTGTATCCCAGTACTGCCTTTTGCACTCTCTTGTTGACTATAAAGGCCACACCATTTTTTCTACGAGATTCCTGGCCACAGTAGTAGATATAATGGTCTTCTGAGTTAAATTCGCCCATTCCTGTCCACTTTAGTTCACTGATTCCTAGGATATCGATGTTCAGTCTTGCCATCTCATTTTTGACCACGTCAAGCTTACCTTGATTCATAGATCTTACATTCCAGGTTCCTATGCAGTATTGTTCTTTGCAGCATCGGACTTTCCTTTCACCATCAGACACATCCACAACTGAGCGTCCTTTCGGCTTTGGCCCAGCCGCTTCACTCTTTCTGGGGTTACTTGTACTTGTCCTCTGCTCTTCCTCAGTAGCATATTGGACACCTTCCGACCTGAGGGGCTCATCTTCCGGCGTCATATCTTTTAGCCTTTTGATACTGTCCATGGGGTTTTCTTGGCAAACATACTGGAGTGGGTTGCCATTTCCTTCTCCAGGTGGATCACGCTTGGTCTGAGTTCTCTGCTGTGGCCTGTCCGTCTTGGGTGGCCCTTCACGGCATAGCCCACAGCTTCATTGAACTGCGCAAGCCCCCTCGCCACGACAAGGCAGTGATCCATGAGGGGGGATCACCCTCTACCTGTATATATATGTAGTGGTAACTTCCATTGCAATGTATCTGAAGAAGGTGGGCACAGGAAAGCTTATACCTTGAATAAAACTTTGTTGGTCTTAAAGGTGCCACTGGACTCGTTCTTTGTACTGCTGCTTCAGATCAACATGGCTACCACTTGAATCTAAGCAAGGCTGTTAATGATAGGACGTTTGGGAGACCATTAATTCTTGGGGTTGCTGAAAGTTGAAAGCAACTTGATGGCATATAGCATACACAGAAAAAACAGCAATCTTAAAACATGAATTTTAAGGACACAGTATTTTATTCCAAGACACTGAAAGGCTGGACAACACATCCAGTTACCATGTCAGCTTACACAGGGAAGCCATTGAAATTCATAAATATAAACACAATTTCAACAGGAAGGAAGAGAGTTTAAAAATAAATAGGGCATGGTTTCCTGTTCTGACAAATACAAAAGGCTCTACATCTGACAATAGCACTACAGATAAGATTAGAATTTCAACAGCCAATCCACATGCAAAAGCACCTCCTCAGGAAACAACCCATATGCAAAAGCACCTCCTCAGGAAACAGCCAATCCATATACAAAAGAACCTCCTCAGGAAAGCTCCTCCATTAGTATGTTTACAGCCTGGGGAACTCCTACAAGATAATGACTCTGCCCTATCTCCCTGAGTAGATATAAATTACCTGCCTACCATTTTGCTTCTCACCTTGACACAGAGAGTACTCCATCTTTCCGTGTTATACCTCTGAGGATGCCAGTCACAGCTACTGGCCTAACATCAGGTCCTACAATGGCCATACAACCTGGAAAATCTACAAGAGCCAATGAATTCCGGCCATGAAAGCCTTCCACAATATAAATCTTAAAACAGGCCACCAAGGTATGGCCTAGAACTCGTTTGTCGGTCCGCCTGAAGTAAAGCGTGAGGGGGCGCTCTATCCTCCTAGCCGGCATCTCTTTGAATCTCTTTCCAGTGAGTGGCGCACTCCCGGTATAGTTATACCAGGCGCCAGAGGGAAGTGTCGAAACTCCAAAGAGGTAGTCTCAAGTCTACACAAGACACTTCCGGTTCTCCAAAAGCAGAAGCCATACTAAAATATCTAAGATTAATCAAAGTAACACAGCGCAATAAACAAGCCTTTGAGTTGTCCAGAACTATTAATCCAGACGTTAAAAAGCAAAGAGGTAGTGGTGGTCTTTAGGCCACGGTTCTGCGGCATGTCGAAATCTGTAGCACGAACGCTTTGTAGATCTCAGTGGGCACCGCTCGGTCGCTCGTTGGTATCAAGCTGGGCCCTCGGTACTTTGGGAGGAAGAAACAAAAATGGATACTCTGAAAGTATTACTCTCCAGTTGGAAATGAAACAACAGACATTCTCTCAAATGCCAAACGGAACTCACAGGACGTCCCTTGAAAGATGAAAAGTCTGAGAGCACAGGGAGAAAATATAGTGGTCCTTTTTTTTTATTAACAACGATTGAGAGTTGCCCATTATGTTCCAAACTGCAGCAGCATTAATCCCACCCTGGGTGGAAGATGGCATGCCCCAAACTCTTCGATGTTTCCTCATGGGAAGGGGAATCCTTGCTTATCATTCCTTTAGAGGTCAATTCGGGGGGATCGCCGGGGATCGCCGGGGATCGCCGTTCCCCCGGGTGAGGTGCGGGGGGCGGGGCACACGAAGAAAAGTCTGAGAGCACAGGGTGAAAATATAGTGGTGGTCCTTTTTTTATTAACAACAATTGAGAGTTGTCCATTATGTTCCATTATGTTCCAAACTGTAGCAGCATGACCTAGTGCAAGTTTCCAGCCCTCCAGATGAAGCTCTGCCTATTTCTATGCATCATATGAAACGAGCTCTGACTCATGAAAATGGCTGCAAAAATTAACGGTGTTAACTTCAAAAACTAATGTCTTAAAGAGATGCCAGCAAACCTCTGTTTAACTGCAAGGATTTGTGGACTCGGCTTCCGCCTTTGGGGGAAAAAACAACTTACACCCTGAGAGCGGGCGGCTTTCGAGAGGAAACCGGAAGTGTGTTTTGGATGTATCTCTTTGTTCTCCGTCTCTGCACCCGCCCCACCGAGAAGCGGGAATTGTCTCTTCGGGGAGGGAATCTGGTCTTTCGGGAGCTGTGGTGCATTGTGGGTAGGCTGGTGGGCGAAGTGGCTATTGTGGATGGTGAGGAGCCGTAAGTATGCACGTGCCGCCCGCCTCGCATCCTTTCCCCACCGTGGCTGCCTTGGAAAGGGGCTCCTGGGGGGAGAGGCTCGTGGGGGGTGGGGGGCGGTCCCTTGACCTCCCCCCTCCCGCAGCCGCCTCCGATAGCGGTGGCGGGAACGCGAACCTGACCCGGTGACTGACCCTTCTTTTATTCTCTCTCTTTTTAGGGAGAAGAAAAGAAGGAGGCTAGAGGAGTGGCTGCTAGCGGGAGAGAGGCAGAGAGAGATGGGGTCAGTGCGGGGGGAAGGCAATGAGGGAGGAGAAGAGGGCTGGGAATGGTGAGGAATAAAGAAGGGCGAGGAGAGCAGGGGGAAGGCCAAGAGAGCTTGACAAGAACCCTGGAGATGGGAAGGTGAGGGAGCCCAGGAGGTGCGGTGTCCTTCCAGCCCCACCGTGCTTCAGGCACACTTTCCCCCCTCAGGACTGCCGACCCCCTCCCCCGACCCTCTCTGTCACTTAAGTTTATCCCTGCCTTCGTCCAGGGAGCTCGGGGCAGCTCCTTCTCCGTGTTGCCCTCCTGACAATCCTGTAAAGTAGGTTAGATTGAAAGAGAGAGAGAGTGATTGACCAAGTGGGGATTTGGTCCTAGTCCAGAACTCCCGACCACTGCACCGCAACTAGTTCTTTCTGAGGCGGCAAAGCCTGTGTTTGTGGCTGTACCACTTCAAATGCCAGATGTCTGCTCCCATTTGATTGGTTTAACCTTTGGTGTATTTATTTAGAGAAAGCATTGGTTTATTTCATTTTAATCGCACCTGTCTTTTGTCATGGAACTCAAGGTTTTCCACCCAGACACTGGCTAGCCCAGTATGTGATTAAGGTTAATATCGTTGCTGTATCACCCTGAGTATTTGCATTATTGCTTGTCCATAATAATAATAATCCTGCAGGTAGAAAGCTATGGCTAGAAATTTGTCCGTGAATATGTACATGGTTTTTGTGTGTTGTGCAGAGATGGTCATCTGCTCTTTAAAGTTGAGCAACTTAGACAAAGATTTTCTGCTGCAGACCAGCAGAGAGCAGTAGGCTTGAGTATTGTTATAAATAAATAGGCCTGTGTGCCAGGTGTGCATGCCAAATGCACAGACCCTTTGCTTAATACTAGTCTATGTGCATTTGATCAGTGATGCACCATTGCTATTGCTAGAGTGCTGTTAAAATCAATTACTTTACAGTGTAATCTTGCCCCTGCCTCTATTGCAATTTGAACTGGTATCCTTGTTAGAAATGGTGTGAAGGATACAGATTTCCCATTCTAGATACTGAATGATTGCTGGGTGGAAGAAAGGGAATAATTGATAAAATGTATGTGGGAGGGGGAGGGATTATGTATAGGGTCCTCTCAGTCATGACACTGTCTAACCATCTCATCCTTTGCCGTCCCCGTCTTCTTTGACCTTCAATCTTTCCCAGCATCAGGGTCTTCTCCAGTGAGTGCTCCCTTCTCATTTGGTGGCCAAAGTATTTGAGCTTCAGTTTCATTATCTGGCCTTCCAGGGAACAGTCAGGGTTGATTTCTTTGAGGATTGACTGATTTGTTCTTCTTGCAGTCCAAGGGACTCTCAAGAGTCTTCTCCAGCACCATAGTTCAAAAGAATCTATTCTTCGGCGCTCGGCCTTCCTTATAGTCCAGCTCTCGCAGCCATACATGACTACTGGGAATACCATTGCTTTGACCATGCGGACTTTTGTTGGCAGGGTGATGTCTCTACTTTTTATCATGCTGTTTAGGTTCGCCATCGCTTTCCTCCCAAGGAGCAGGCGTCTTTTAATTTCATGGCTGCAGTCACAGTCTGCGGTGATCTGGGATCCCAGGAACGTGAAGTCTGTCACTACTTCCACGACTTCCCCTTCTATTTGCCAAGGAGTGATGGGGCCGGATGCCATGATCTTAGTTTTTTTGATGTTGAGCTTCAAGCCCACTTTTGCGCTCTCCTCTTTTACTCTGAGCAAGAGGCTCTTTAGATCCTTTTCACTTTCAGCCATTAGAGTGGTATCATCTGCATATCTGAGGTTGTTGATCTTTTCCCCAGCAATCTTAATTCCCGCTTGTGATTCATCCAGGCCAGCATTTCGCATGATGTACTCTGCATATATATTAAATAAGCAAGGTGACAGTATACATCCTTGTCGTACTCCTTTTCCTATGCTGAACCAATCAGTTGTTCCGTATCCGGTTCTAACTGTCGCTTCTTGGCCCTTATACAGGTTTCTCAAGAGACATGTGAGGTGGTCTGGTACTCCCATCTCTTTAAGGACCTGCCATAGTTTGTTGTGATCCACACAGTCAAAAGCTTTAGCATAGTCAATGAAGCAGAAGTAGATATTTTTCTGGTACTCTCTTGCTTTCTCCATAATCCAGCGAATGTTGGCAATTTGATCTCTAGTTCCTCTACCTCTTCGAAACCCAGCTTGTACTTCTGGTAGTTCTCTATCCACGTACTGTTGAAGCCTAGCTTGTAGGATCTTGAGCATGACCTTGCTAGCGTGTGATATGAGTGCAATTGTGCGATAGTTTGAACATTCCTTGGCGTTGCCCTTCTTTGGGATTGGAATGTATACTGATCTTTTCCAATCCTGTGGCCACTGTTGCGTTTTCCAAATTTGCTGGCAAATGGAGTGCAGCACTTTAACAGCATCATCTTCTAAGACTTTGAATAGCTCAGCTGGAATACCATCACCTCCACTAGCTTTGTTGTTAGCAATGCTTTCTAAGGCCCATTTAACTTCACATTCCAGGATGTCTGGCTCAAGGTCAGTGATTATACCGTCGTGTTTGTCAAGGACATTGAGGTCTTTCTTGTATAGTTCTTCTGTGTATTCTTGCCATCTTTTCCTAATCTCTTCTGCTTCTGTTAGGTCCCTACCGTTTTTGTCCTTTATCATGGCCAGCTTTGCATGGAACGCTCCCTTGATTTCTCCAATTTTCTTGAAGAGATCTCTAGTCCTTCCCATTCTATTGTTTTCTTCTATTACTTTGCACTGTTCATTCAGGAAGGCCTCCTTATCTCTCCTTGCTGTTCTCTGGAAATCTGCGTTCAGTTGGGTAAATCTTTCCTTTTCGCCTTTGCCTTTCGCTTTCCTTCTTTCCTCTGCTATTTGTAAAGCCTCATCAGAAAGCCATTTTGCTTTCTTGCATTTCTTTTTCTTTGGTATGGTGGTGATTGCTGCCTCCTGTACGATGTCACGAACCTCTGTCCATAGTTCTTCAGGCACTCTATCTATCAAATCCAGACCCTTGAATCTATTCTTCACCTCTACTGTATATTCATCAGGGATGTGATCTAGGTCAAACCTGAATGGCCTCATGGTTTTCCCGATTTTCTTCAGTTTAAGTCTGAATTTTGCAATGAGTAGCTCATGATCTGAACCACAGTCAGCTCCAGGTCTTGTTTTTACTGACTGGATAGAGCTTCTCCATCTTTGACTGCAAATTATATAGTCAATCTGATTTCGGTGTTGCCCATCTGGTGATGTCCATGTGTAGAGTCGCCTCTTAGGTTGTTGGAAAAGGGTGTTCGCTATGACCAGTGTGTTCTCTTGACAAAACTCTGTTAACCTTTGCCCTGCTTCATTTTGCTTTCCAAGGCCAAACTTGTCTGTTATTCCAGTTACCTTTTGACTTCCTACTTTAGCATTCCAGTCCCCTATGATGATGAGGACATCATTTTTTGGTGTTAGTTCTATGAGGTGTTGTAGGTCTTCATAGAACCGGTCCACTTCAGCCTCTTCTGCATCAGTGGTTGGGGCATAGACTTGGATTACTGTGATGTTGAATGGTTTGCCTTGGAATCGGACAGAAATCATTCTGTCATTTTTGAGATTGTATCCCAGTACTGCCTTTTGCACTCTCTTGTTGACTATAAAGGCCACACCATTTTTTCTACGAGATTCCTGGCCACAGTAGTAGATATAATGGTCTTCTGAGTTAAATTCGCCCATTCCTGTCCACTTTAGTTCACTGATTCCTAGGATATCGATGTTCAGTCTTGCCATCTCATTTTTGACCACGTCAAGCTTACCTTGATTCATAGATCTTACATTCCAGGTTCCTATGTAGTATTGTTCTTTGCAGCATTGGACTTTCCTTTCACCATCAGACACATCCACAACTGAGGGTCCTTTCGGCTTTGGCCCAGCCGCTTCACTCTTTCTGGGGTTACTTGTACTTGTCCTCTGCTCTTCCTCAGTAGCATATTGGACACCTTCCGACCTGAGGGGCTCATCTTCCGGCGTCATATCTTTTAGCCTTTTGATACTGTCCATGGGGTTTTCTTGGCAAACATACTGGAGTGGGTTGCCATTTCCTTCTCCAGGTGGATCACGCTTGGTCTGAGTTCTCTGCTGTGGCCTGTCCGTCTTGGGTGGCCCTTCACGGCATAGCCCACAGCTTCATTGAACTGCGCAAGCCCCCTCGCCACGACAAGGCAGTGATCCATGAGGGGGGATCACCCTCTACCTGTATATATATGTAGTGGTAACTTCCATTGCAATGTATCTGAAGAAGGTGGGCACAGGAAAGCTTATACCTTGAATAAAACTTTGTTGGTCTTAAAGGTGCCACTGGACTCGTTCTTTGTACTGCTGCTTCAGATCAACATGGCTACCACTTGAATCTAAGCAAGGCTGTTAATGATAGGACGTTTGGGAGACCATTAATTCTTGGGGTTGCTGAAAGTTGAAAGCAACTTGATGGCATATAGCATACACAGAAAAAACAGCAATCTTAAAACATGAATTTTAAGGACACAGTATTTTATTCCAAGACACTGAAAGGCTGGACAACACATCCAGTTACCATGTCAGCTTACACAGGGAAGCCATTGAAATTCATAAATATAAACACAATTTCAACAGGAAGGAAGAGAGTTTAAAAATAAATAGGGCATGGTTTCCTGTTCTGACAAATACAAAAGGCTCTACATCTGACAATAGCACTACAGATAAGATTAGAATTTCAACAGCCAATCCACATGCAAAAGCACCTCCTCAGGAAACAACCCATATGCAAAAGCACCTCCTCAGGAAACAGCCAATCCATATACAAAAGAACCTCCTCAGGAAAGCTCCTCCATTAGTATGTTTACAGCCTGGGGAACTCCTACAAGATAATGACTCTGCCCTATCTCCCTGAGTAGATATAAATTACCTGCCTACCATTTTGCTTCTCACCTTGACACAGAGAGTACTCCATCTTTCCGTGTTATACCTCTGAGGATGCCAGTCACAGCTACTGGCCTAACATCAGGTCCTACAATGGCCATACAACCTGGAAAATCTACAAGAGCCAATGAATTCCGGCCATGAAAGCCTTCCACAATATAAATCTTAAAACAGGCCACCAAGGTATGGCCTAGAACTCGTTTGTCGGTCCGCCTGAAGTAAAGCGTGAGGGGGCGCTCTATCCTCCTAGCCGGCATCTCTTTGAATCTCTTTCCAGTGAGTGGCGCACTCCCGGTATAGTTATACCAGGCGCCAGAGGGAAGTGTCGAAACTCCAAAGAGGTAGTCTCAAGTCTACACAAGACACTTCCGGTTCTCCAAAAGCAGAAGCCATACTAAAATATCTAAGATTAATCAAAGTAACACAGCGCAATAAACAAGCCTTTGAGTTGTCCAGAACTATTAATCCAGACGTTAAAAAGCAAAGAGGTAGTGGTGGTCTTTAGGCCACGGTTCTGCGGCATGTCGAAATCTGTAGCACGAACGCTTTGTAGATCTCAGTGGGCACCGCTCGGTCGCTCGTTGGTATCAAGCTGGGCCCTCGGTACTTTGGGAGGAAGAAACAAAAATGGATACTCTGAAAGTATTACTCTCCAGTTGGAAATGAAACAACAGACATTCTCTCAAATGCCAAACGGAACTCACAGGACGTCCCTTGAAAGATGAAAAGTCTGAGAGCACAGGGAGAAAATATAGTGGTCCTTTTTTTTTATTAACAACGATTGAGAGTTGCCCATTATGTTCCAAACTGCAGCAGCATTACCTAGTGCAAGTTTCCAGCCCTCCAGATGAAGCTCTGCCTATTTCTATGCATCATATGAAACGATTTCTGACTTACGAAAATGGCCGCAAAAATTAACGGTGTTAGCTTCAAAAACTCATGTCTTTAAAAGATGCCAGCAAAGTTCCGTGTAACCGCAGGGATTTGTGGACTCGACGCCCCGAGAACGGGCGGCTTTCGAGAGGAAGCCGGAAGTGTGTTCTGGATGTGTCTCTTTGTTCTCCGTCTCGGCGCCCGCCCCACAGAGAAGCGGGAATTCTCTCTTCGGGGAGGGGAATCTGGTCTTTCGGGAGCTGCGGTGCATTGTGGGTAGGCCGGTGGGCGAAGCGGCTATGGCGGATGGTGAGGAGCCGTAAGTATGCGGGTGCCGCCCGCCTCGCGTCCTTCCCTCGCCGTGGCTGCCTTGGAAAGGGGCTCCTGGGGGGAGAGGCTCGTGGGGGGTGGGGGGCGGTCCCTTGACCTCCCCCCTCCCGCAGCCGCCTCCGATAGCGGTGGCGGGAACGCGAACCTGACCCGGTGACTGACCCTTCTTTTATTCTCTCTCTTTTTAGGGAGAAGAAAAGAAGGAGGCTAGAGGAGCGGCTGCTAGCGGGAGAGAGGCAGAGAGAGATGGGGTCAGTGCGGAGGGGGGGAAGGTGGCGAGGGAGGGGAAAGAGGGCTGGGAACGGCGAGGAAGAAAGAAGGGCGAGGAGAGCAGGGGGAAGGCCAAGGGAGCGGTAACAGAGGCTAGGGAGCCCGGGAGGTGCGGTGTCCTTCCAGCCCCACCGTGCTTCAGGCACAGTTTCCCCCCTCAGGACTGCCGACCCCCTCCGTCACTTTAGTTTATCTCTGCCTTCGTCCAGGGAGCTCGGGGCAGCTCCTTCCGTGTTGCCCTCCTGACAACCCTGTAAAGTAGGTTAGATTGACAGAGAGAAAGAGAGAGATTGGCCAAGTGGGGGTTTGGTCCTACTCCGGCACTCCCGACCACTGCACCGCAACTAGTTCTTTCTGAGGCGGCAAAGCCTGTGTCTGTGGCTGTACCACTTCAAACGCCAGATGTCTGCTCCCATTTCATCGGTTTAACCTTTGGTTGTATTTATTTAGAGAAAATATTGGTGTATTGCATTTTAATCGCACCTGTCTTTTTTCCACCCAGACACTGACTAGCCCAGTATGGGATTAAGGTTAATATCGTTGCTGTATCATGTGCCTTAACCCTGACTATTTGCATTATTGCTTGTCCATGATAATACTCCTGCAGGTAGAAAGCTAGGGCTAGAAATTTGTCCGTGAATATGTACATGGTTTTTGTGTGTTGTGCAGAGATGGTCATCTGCTCTTTAAAGTTGAGCAACTTAGACAAAGATTTTCTGCTGCAGACCAGCAGAGAGCAGTAGGCTTGAGTATATTGTTATAAGTCAATAAGCCTGTGTGCCAGGTGTGCATGCCAAATGCACAGACCCTTTGCTTAATACTAGTCTATGTGCATTTGATCAGTGATGCACCATTGCTATTGCTAGAGTGCTGTTAAAATCAATTACTTTACAGTGTAATCTTGCCCCTGCCTCTATTGCAATTTGAACTGGTATCCTTGTTAGAAATGGTGTGAAGGATACAGATTTCCCATTCTAGATACTGAATGATTGCTGGGTGGAAGAAAGGGAATAATTGATAAAATGTATGTGGGAGGGGGAGGGATTATGTATAGGGTCCTCTCAGTCAAACCCCCCCCCCCCCTTTTGCCTTTTTCCAATGGTGGTTGTAGGAAAACTATTGCAGGTGGATAGGAAGCGCGACATAAGGTGTCAATAGCTATTTTGACTCTTGAAAAAAGTCACTAGTTTCCAAAGAACTGATATCACTTTATTTAAAGGTGTGAAACTGCTGTACCTGCCTTCTTGTCTCCCCATGAATGTGCTAGAATCTTGCCCCCCCTTACATTTGTTTTTGATCCTGCTTCTTGCCAGAGGCAACAGACGTTCCTTAAATAGCTTTAAAAGTGCTTCCACAAAATCTTTCTACCCTGCTGTATGGAACTTGGATTGTGTGTATTTAAGTTTAATGGCTCATAAAGCATTGGCACTTTTTTACAGGATTAGAGATTTAAGAGTTAAGGATCACAGGCAGCTCAGGTATGGGAGTTATAGGTGATAATGTAATGAGATAGTAATGATTAAATGCATAATAATGGAGGATTGTACATAGGATGTAAAGCAAGGATGAAATGGACAGAGTTAACTCCTTAAGTATTAAAGAAAGATTAGTTAGTGATATACAGTTCTGCAAGGCCTGCAAGACAGAGCTCTTCCGCCAGGCCTTCAACCAGGGAGCTGCCCTAATAAATTGAGGCCCTGGCCCCAATATTAACATCATCATTAATATGTTAATGTTAGATGCTGCTAATGCCTGCCTTCAGTTCATGAACAGCACTAGCACTTTACACTGTGTTTTATAATTATACTGTTGTGGTTTTATTTAATCCTGTGTTTTGGTTCTCTGATATATTTTATGTAAGCCGCCCTGAGCAGGATACAAATTAAATAAATAAATAATAAATATAGAGGAAATGATTAAAACATAGTATATTTCTGTACATGCTTATTTGGGGGATATGGCCCATTATATGTCATGGGGTTTAGTTTCAATTAAACATACATAGGATCAAGTGGTAAATCTCACTGGAGAACAAAACACTTTTTGGGACCACTTGTTTAAAATCCTGACACAAACAGCATTGTAAAATGTCATTAAAACTACTCCAGTCGTTCCTACAGATGCCAGTTCTGGTTCCTTTATGAGAAGCATTGAAATAAATTATTATAACCCTATTTCTGTTTTGCAACCTAAATGTATAATTGTTTAAAACTGGCTCTGTTAGGAGGATCAGTAACTGTATTGTTCTGAAAACCTTGAAGCTTGTGCATCAGATAGAAAACCTTGGATGAATTATGTTGGTTTTTTTCCATATGTAACTCACAATTGCTAAATATTTTAGTGTATAGTTAATGATAAGGTATCAGCATTCAGAGAGCGAACTGTTGGGTACACAACATTCTTTTTTAAAGCATATTATAAATTTTGTGCTGTATCCAATGGTAAGAATTGCCTGAAAAAAGCTAAAGACCTCCCTGAATGAACTGTCAAGGAAAGTACATTTTGTACTGCTACCAACACACTGTGTAGCTGCCAGTGGTTTAGCTTCCTCTTTTGTCAGAAAGAGGCTCCTATATACAGCCTTGTATGTACAGACAACACCTCAAACTACCAAGTTAGTGAAATACTCATTTTGCTTTTTCCCTTCAACCTCTACTGAATGTTTTTAGAAATAAGTGTGCTTGAAAAAATATTGACCTCTAGTTTGTTTTTAAAGTGTTAATGAATTTGTCTGAGGTCAGTAAAGCTGAAACTTCAGGTTGTGTTCATATATCAGTGGGAAGCTACTGGAGATATATTTTCCATTCCAGGTCATTTTTTCCTAACTTACCTCTAAGTTAATTCTAATTGAGAGAACATTTGTCTTTTGTTGTGGTACATACATATCTGCATTAACTTCTGAGAGGCTTAATATGATCCCAAATCTTTCACCTACTTAATTTGTCATGAGTAGAATCATAGAGTTGGAAGGGGTCTCCAGGGTCATCTAGTCCAACCCCCTTCATAATACAGGAAATTCACCCCCCCCCCCCCAAGTAGAATAAATCTTGATCTGTGTGACAAGTGGTTTTTAACCGGAAGGTCTAGGCGTGCAGAGAAACTGCTTTGTGTGCATGTGCTCTGTTTTTTCCTACTGGTTTTTGCAGCTGAATTTCTATGTTCTGTGCAGAATGGCTGTTGATGGTGGGTGTGGGGACAATGGAGACTGGGAAGGTCGCTGGAACCATGTAAAGAAGTTCCTCGAGCGATCTGGACCATTCACACACCCTGATTTCGAGCCAGGCATTCAAGTGAGAAATAGTTATTTTAAATACAAATGTTTATGGTATTGTCTTGTAAACTGTTGTAAACCCTTTTGCTTGTTCACCCTTCATAAGATTATCAAGACTGCAGGGGCACAGTTTCTTGAGTTTGTTTATTCAAAACATCATAAGCTTGCTTTTTCACTCAGCCAACTGGGACCCAGTTAAGCAACTAGTTTTCTGTGTAACCTTTAAGTAGCCTTGCACAATGACATATCCCTCTGTGTGAATTCCTGTATAACTGCTAAAAGTCTGTCAGGGATGCAGTGACTGAACACAGAGTCCTGATTAGGTTATACTTTGGACAAACTACTGTTTCATGTTTCCAAGAAAAAAGCTATGATTCTCTAGATAAAGAAAATTATTTAATGTAAACAGATTAAGATAGTGGTGAATTGCTGTTTTGAGATACACAGGATGAATCGAGTATACAGCGGAGGCCTGATTCAGACGTAACGCTGCCTGAAGTAAAGGGATAGGAAGCCCACATCCCTGGAATACTGTGCTCACTTCTTGCCCCCCTTCCTTGGTTGCCAGTTCCTTCTATGCCCCTCTGCTTGGGTTTGTCACAACATCTGACCGTTTTAATATTTCTTAAAGTGAACCTGGGGATATTGCTAAATTTTACTTCAAGAGCCAGCAGTGCCTACAATGGCTAGATATTTCTGTAGATGCTGGAGGTTAGCTGTGGGCAGCATTAGCTTTTTATCCAGATTATGATTGCATAATGTACTAGATTCGGGGATTAAACCTTTTAAGACTGCATAGAGAAGAAACAAAATGGCCAAAAATGTCTCTCATAAAACACATAGATTCAACAACTGCCTGCCTGTAGAGATCATGGTTTAATCCATTTTTTCTTTAATTAAAGAGCTATCTATTTTGTGTATAAGCAAAATTCAAATTACTGCTTGTCATTGAAGGATTATCTCTGCTAATCAAATTTTATACGGCACAGCCATAATGTTAACAGTGGATTCTGTTGCTTTTCACAGTATTTAAATATTATAGCCCTATACAATAAGAAGTTGTGTGAATCTACAGAGAAGTCTATTGTTTTTTTGTTTTTTCCAACAAACTGTTTATCTTGGTTCTTTACAGCCCCTTGACTTTCTGTTAAACACGTGTAAAGTTCTAGTTATTGGAGCAGGAGGATTAGGATGTGAACTTCTGAAAAATCTGGTAACATTTTCATTTTTATTTCTTGATAGTTTACTGCGAAAATGTTTGCTTTGCATGTGTTTGTGCACTGGATACTGAGCCATGAGAGTGACTTGACTGAGATATTTTAAATCCCATGTGCAAATGAAAACACATTCAAAATTGTATAGAATAAAATACATGCTTAACACAGAACCTAAGACCTGTTCGTTTCTGTAATCATCAAAAATATAATCAGATACAATTCCTGTACATACAGTACATTACTGACTTTTACAAATTAATTAATACTGAGGTTTCCTGCCACTGTAGTTTTGATATGCTTGCAGATATTTGCGCACGTCACACAGCAGCAGATATTCTGTTATTTTGAAACTAAGGGAACCCTGTCAAAAGTTAATTCATACTCATGAACTGCAAGGTAATAATGACAAAAACCTTTGATTTGGCTTGTCCCACTGAGGTAGGTACTAGATTTGTAGTTTATTCTTGTGCATTCCAAGTCCACATCTGAGGATATCAAGGGCAAACTTATAAACTGTGTGGAGTGGGGAGTTCTTAAGTGTTGGTTTCAAAATGCACAGAACATGGAGTGTCGAGACTAATAAACTGAATGTGTGTTTCCTGCCTAATGTAAAAGCAAAAAGACGTATAACAATATTGATAGGCTTTTGATAGCTAGTAGACTTCCCCTGTACTTCCCAGGCTGTATGTGAAACATCTTTAAGGTAAACCACTGATTTCTGAGAGGTGTATGGTTTCTTACATTACATCTTTGTACATTGGTTGCTGTTTTGGCCAGCTCCTCTTGCTCTCACTTTAGTGGGCTGTGTTCCTCAGCTTGTTAACCAACTTTTCTGAGGGCCAATGAATAGCCATAACTTGCTTGTTGGCTCTTTATTTCCTTTATGAGTCCTAAAGCACATAATTGGCTCATGTAGTCTTTCTACCTCTGGTCTGTGTTGCTAAACTCTTGTCAAGGAAAAAAGTATGTGTTTCATATCATTTTACATTGGTATTAGGAATTAATGGATGCCCATTGTTTTGGCTTTTTGTTTTATGAGTTACACATCACCTGCCTTCCAGTACAAGTTGGAGAGTTTCTAAAATTTCCCAATTAGCACATGCACAGTAGGTTGTAGTTTGAAATTGCTTGGGGGAGGGTATGTGTGTGCCTTACTGGTTATTGATGTGCACACGCATTTATGAACATTAAGCACTTCAGGAAAATGATACTTGATATAGTCACTGGATCACATGATGGTTTTTTACACTCTGGCTGGTTCATGGACATTGGTGACCTGTAAGGAGAGGGAAAAAAGGAGCACAAACTGAAACTGGTACAAGTGCAGCTGTCTGGATAAGGTCTGAAAAAGAAAAAACCAAAGAATAGTGGCTTGCTAATGCATCAGTGCAGTTCTGTAAGCCTGGTTAGGTAATTTGAACCCCAGTTCCAGAAGGAAATTCACATGGAGGAAGCTTTGTAAGATCCCCAGTTATTTTTGCTTTACAAACAGGATACTTGGGCACTGATGAACTTTCAGTCATCTGTTTAAAAATTATTAACACCAGTTAGTGTGGAAAGGATTTGGTATGAAGTACTGCATGTTCATCTTCTGTCTGTAGCCCACCCACCCTTCCTACAGTGCATGTCCACACTAGTAGTAGAGAGCTAGTCACTACAGTGGTCCCAGAGCCATCCATATAGATTACATTCTGAGTCAGTGAGCAGAATTAGTTGTGTTTAGATGTATTGATAGCATGTGTAAAACCAGAAAGACTGGTCCGAAGCCCATTTACATGGATATAAGTTATGTTGAAATCAATTCGGCTTCTGATAAACTGTGTTTAGGACAGGAATCAAAAGCCATGCAATATCTTTTATAAAGACCAACCAAAATAATGCAGTATGCTATGTGATTTTCAGAGATCTCCAGAACCCTTTATCAGCCAGGATGTTAGAAAAAGGAGGGGGGGGGGGAGAAAAAGAAAGAAAAAGAAAAAGGAGGAGGGGGCATAAACCACTATCACTCAGGCATCTTTAGGTATCTTTGTCACAATTTTGTGTAGGATGCTGAGTTGATTTTGGTAGGCACAGGGAGTGGCTGGTATTGACCTGCTGGAGACAAGAAGCTTTAAAAAAAAAAAAAAAAAGCGTCATCCACTTTCCATGTTAAATTCTGAAGCTGGCAACACATTTAAATGCCTTTTAAACAATATAGCCTGGATCTTAACTATGTTTTCTGATGGTGGAAGAAGGGGCTGAGGAGCAGTTTTGCCCATTCCTGTTTTAGGAAAAGTGCTCCTTGCACTTTTCCAGTGCTCTCTTGACCACTGGCTGCAGGATATCAGGTGTCACAGCAAACCACAGTGCTGAGGAGGGTGGTCAATAGTTCACTTCTGCATACTGTCCTGACATTGAATAGGATCGAAGCTTGTGTCTCTGTGGTGTGGGCTGCAGAGATATGTTGAAGTATCAGTTTTATTAACCAAGTTGTTGTGTCATTTAAACACAATTTATAACTTGAGTTGGGGTTATGTGTATTATCCATTATAGTAAAGTACTGTGATGCTAAAAATATTTTAATACAAATTCCTGAAAAGCACAAAGTGCATCCAGAGAATTTTGGTACAAAATTGGGTGTGTTTCCCCCACTCTGTCCCAAGTGTGACAAGGGAAGTTATGGCACATGGTGCCTTATCTAGCTGTCAAGTTATTTTTCTGGAAAGCACGTCCCATAAATGAGTGAGAAGCACTAATAGTATGAAAGAAACCTGCAGTGATCTGCTGCCGTATTGTTTTTTTCTTTCGCAACAATCAGGTCAGGTACGAATTTTTTTTCCTGTTAATCTATAACTGCAGGAATTTTTAATAATACCTTTACAAATTACTGCACTTACTGGAATTTTTCAGAAGCAGTAAAATCTGGTTATACAGATGTTTTGCTTTGTTTTGTAACATCACTGTCTCCGTTCTTTTTTTTTTTTCAGGCATTGACTGGTTTTAGACAGATCCATGTAATTGATATGGATACTATTGACGTATCTAATTTGAATAGACAATTCTTGTTTCGGTAAGTGGTACACTTTAACACATTTGGGGACAGACTACAGATGGCTGCTCTCGGCTTCAAGCTGCCTCTGTTAATTTCACTAAGACTTAAAACAGAACTCTGTGGGTTGCATCCTCTGTAGAACATTAATGAATAACATCTGAATACTAAATTAGCAACTTACTTTGACTTCACTAATTACAAATGCTTTATTGAAATCTACCTGTACACCTTAGTGCTTGCTCCTGTTGCTGCTTACCTGGTCTCCCACCCCTTCCTCCTGCCTCGCTATTAGAGGACACTTTTCCCTGGGTGGAAAAGCACTGCAAGTTTATTAGTAGGGGAAATGGCTCAGGTAACCCTGTGGCGTCCTGTGTGTTAGCGTTAGGTCCTGTTCAGAAGGCATGATAGATGTCTGTTTGCCTCTGATGGGCAACATTGCAGCTTGTTCTTGAGACCACATGCTCCCGTTACTCTTACTTGAGTCAAGCTCCAGTTGCCCTAGGTGCCTGCATTTGTACTTCATGGCAAATTAGACTTTGAGTCAAGGCTTCCCAAAGCAAGGAACCTTCAGTTGTATCGTGCTTAACAAAAGCAAGAGAAGTACTTTTCCATGAGAACAATTCATGGCTGTCACACACAAACAGGTTAGTCATGGCATGTGAAAAAGTCCTAGTCTCCATCTGTCTAAATGCAGTGCATCTCAGATTGTTGTGTGGAAAGGTATGGTAAATCCTGATTATATGGCATTTCTCAAACAGACTGTGATCCACAGCGCTGTTTCTTTGGTGATGGCATACCAAACTTTCTCTCTGTGCCTCAGTAATTTTCAGGGATTGATACTGGTGGCAGTTACTTGTCCTGTACCAGAAGCCATTTCTAAAGTTCCCCTGCACTTCAGTGCTTGTATCTGAGGTTGCTTTTGAAAGCAGGGGGCTCAGAAACTTTATTGTATGTGAAGAGTTCACAGCTTACTGAAGCAAAAATTAGGGAAGTAAATGTTTCTGTATCATCTCTAGTAGAAGCAGTGATTTCCAGCAGCGCAATTGTTTACATTAGATTACATTACATTAGTGGTGGTTTCAAAAGAGTTTGTAACATGTATGGTTTTGTGTATTTCATGCAAGAGACTGATCTGCATTTCTAATAAGCTTCGTTTTTTGCAGACCTAAAGATGTTGGGCGGCCTAAAGCGGAAGTTGCTGCTGAATTTCTAAATAGTCGAATTCCCAATTGTGCTGTTGTACCGTATCCTTTTATGAAAAAGTAACACCTTGATTCCCCCCCTCTCCACTCTCTCAATTGGTTACTTTACTTTTTGTGTCTCACTGCACTTGCATGGGCTAATCTAGAATAAATTAGAGTGCTAGGCTCCTTTGGAGGAATAAAAACCTAATGTTTGCAGAACTAGCCCACCTTTGGCATCAGCCCCTTCCCCATGTGTCAGCTTTGTTTGAAATATCAGATGAAAAACGACACAGCCTGACTTCTCGAATAGAAAAAGTAACAAAACCCTGAACAAACCCAAAGTGGAATTTATGTAATCATATTTTTCGTGGCAAGTTCTAATTAATCTCACCTCTTGATTGGGAGAGGTTTTGCATCAGAGACAGCAAGGCACTTCTTGTTGGTTCATAATATTTATCCTTTCAGCGGGACATGCTGGGGATTGAACCTAGGATATTCTGCACATCCAGCAGATGCTGTACTACTGAGCTACGTCCCTTCCCTTCCCCCTATTTAGCTTAAATGGGATCAAGAGGCCTGGAAAAAATTTCAGAGTAGCATCGAAGTAGAAAAGCTGAATTTCTAGTATTTATTTCAAAATGGCCATTGGTAATTATTGTCTGTGAATGCAAAGTGATGTCTCTGTCTATGTGAAAACAGAGTGAAAGGTACCTTCTAGTAACCTTATGTAACTATGATGACTGTATTAGGCCTCCTTGATGCCACAACCAATTAGAATTCATAGGGTTGAGCTGCTGGTTCCCAGAATCTCACCAACATGTTTCCTGGGTAGTGCTCTGACATGATGTGGAAACTAGGGTTTGTGCAGTGGAAGGTCTCCTGCTGTTCGAAAGTGGGATAAATTGGTTATGTCCCTGGGCCCATTCCAGAGAACTGAGCCGGCTGCATTCACATGAGAGTGGCGTGTCCTTGATCCTTACAGAGGACTCACATATCCCATTTGAGAAATGTTGCTATATAGCTGATTTCCCCCTCCCTCTGTGCCACCGTATCCATGTTCTCTTTTAACAGCAAGGACTCCAGCTCTCCTGTCTTAGCGTGGAGACTTCTTGCCTGTGCATTCTGCTGCAAGTACTCCTGTGATGCACATTTCCACACTCTGGCCCTGTGGTCACCTTAAACGGTTGCCATTTCTGGTTACATTGTCATTGTCAAGTTCTAGCACATCCTCATCTAAATTACTCTAGGGCTGCCAGCTCTGGACTGGGAAATACCTGGAGATTTTGGGAACAGAGCCTGGGGAGGAGGGGGGATCTCAGCCGGGTATGACACCATAGAGTCCACCTTCTAAAGGAGCCATTTTCTTCAGGGGAACTGATCTCTATTGTCTGGAGATCAGTTGTAATAGCAGGAGGTTGGCAACCTTAAAATTAATCAGACCATTTAACCCGTCATCCCCAAGAGCTGAGATGTCCTGTCTGCTTCCCCTTAGAATTTAGTTTAAAAGCAGATCCTTTATCTTCTTAATATTAAGTGGCAACAGCCTGGTTCCATTTAAGTTCAAGTGGATGGAGCCTCTCTCATTAGTACAGGCTTGGCATGGCCCCAGATATCCCCCAGTGCCTCACAAATTAAACCCTACCTGCCAGTACCACCGTCTCATCCCACACCTCTACCTGCCTCGTGCTGGTCCTGCATGTAGAACAAGCATCATTTCTGTAAATTGTACCTTAGAGGTCTAGACTTCAACCACCTGCATGGCAACCTGATCTCCCCCCACCCCCGCACTGTACAGCTATACTTCCTATCATTGCTGATGGTGCTTTTGTGCACCCATAACTATGTGTACCTCCCCTACACTACCTATTGGCTAACCTAAGCAATGCATAACGTCAGCAAGCTTTGCTCAGACAGGTAGTTGCCCTATTACAGATGTACCTTTCTGCATATTCGTTAGGATCAGATTTCCCACTCCAGAATGTTCATTCAGTTTTACAGCAACTTCCCTTTGTATGTTAACTGGCTTAAGAACATAAGAGAAGCCATGTTGGATCAGGCCAATGGCCCATCCAGTCCAACACTCTGTCACACAGTGGCCAAAAATACCAGGTGCCATCAGGAGGTCCAGCAGCGTGGCCAGGACACTAGGAGCCCTCCCACTATTGACCCCCCAAGCACCAAGAATATACAGCATCACTTGCCCCGGAGTCCCTATCAATACCTTGTGGACCTCTGCTTCATATGCTTATCTAATTCCCTCTTGAAGCTGTCCATGCTTGTAGCCACCACCACCTCCTGTGTCAGTTAATTCCATGTGTTAATCACTCTTTGGGTGAAGAAGTACTTCCTTTTATCTGTTCTAACTCGACCGCTCAGCAATTTCATGGAGTGCCCATGAGTTCTTGTGTTGTGAGAAAGGGAGAAAAGTACCTCTTTACCTGCTCTATTCCATGCATAATCTTATAAACCTCAATCATGTCACTCCTCAGCCGTCGTTTCTCCAAGCTAAAGAGCCCTAAGCGCTTTAACCTTTCCTCATAGGGAAAGTGTTCCAACTCTTTTATCATTCTAGTTGCCCTTTTCTGCACTTTTCCCAAAGCTATAATATCCTTTTTAAGGTGTGGTGACCAGAACTGTACACAGTACTCCAAATGAGGTCGCATCATTGATTTATACAGGGGCATTATGATATTGGCAGATCTGTTTTCAATACCCTTCCTAATAATCCCCAGCATAGCATTGGCCCTTTTAATTTGCAGTCACACACTGTCTCGACATTTTCAGTGAGTTATCTACAATGACTCCAAGATCTCTCTCTTTGTCAGTCTCAGTCTTCATCACCACTCTCTTCTGTGTACTCAACTAATGAGAAAGATAATCAGCAGGTATGCTTATTTTTAAGTACTGAGTGAGGTCATTGGATTCTCAAAGGACAGGTTCCTTCTGGCTATCTTTAAGTTGTGTCTACCAAGATTTAAATGCTGTTATTACAACTTGGTTCCATAGAAAATCTCCGTTGTTTGAAGGATGGGAGCAAAAAAAGTTAACACTTTTACTCATGAAAGTAGTGACTTTGGGGTAATGGGTATCTTGAAGCTGTTCTGTAGGAAGAATTTTAAGGGAGTTAGCTAGTTAAAGCATTTTGTCTTGAGCATTTGATGACTTGCTGGATTTATAATTTTGAACTCTGGCAAGCAGCCGAAATTAGACTTATTTCTGTTATGACCTTTACTGCATATATTTATAGACATTATAAAAAGATTCAGGACCTGGATGACACGTTCTATCGACGTAAGTGGCTATCATGAAAGTGATATTTTTGCTTTACATCAGTTGAGAGGAGTGTCCTTTAAAGAAAAGATAAAATGTTGTAAGCTGCAGTCTGAACTCGTAAATTATATTTCTTGTATAAAAACTATGCTGGTTGTAATAGAGGAAGACATATGCTCAGGACTGTCATGATATAATGCCTTCTGTGTCTCATGATATAATGCATTATGTGTCTCAAAGTGGGGGGACCCATGAGACTTAGAGGGAGGAATCCCATACCATACTTTTTATCTTGATTTCCCCCCCCCCAGCAGCCCCCTCTTTCTCTTTCTTTCCCTTTTAATTTTTTAAAAAACATTCAGATCCCACCTTTACCTGTGGTTCAAGGCAGTTTACAGTAAAAGTTAAAAACATTTTCACTGAAAACTAAAAATAGTCAACCCCAAATTTTGCCCTGCTTCTCTTGCTTCCCCTGCCCCAACCCCCTTTCCATCCTTTTCCAACCTCTTTACTTGTTTTTCCTCCTGCCATCACCTCCTCTTCAACTTACTCAGTTGTGTTGTCTTTCACCCTTCTCACTTGCCCGCTTGCTCTCTTGCTTGTTGGCCAGCTGAGCCACCCACTCTGCTGCAGTGCCTTCACCTGCCTGGCTTGCACTCATGGCCAGGCTGCACCTTTTCCCTTCCTAGTTCCCACTTCCCCCTGCTGCCACCCTGCTATCTTTCCCCTCTTGCTTCCCCGCTGCCGTACATTACTTTTCCACCTTTCCTTCCTTGCTTTCTCTCTTTCCCATTGCCTGTGGATCCAACACTGCCTCCCTCCCACTCCACTGCCTGCCCATCCCTTCCCCAGTCCCTCTACAGTGGCTGCAGTCTTCCTCACATAGCCTACTCTCTTAATTGTTGTGTTGGTTGGCTCCTCCCTTTCTCAGTTGCCAACTAGCTGCTTTAGTGACAGTGACTGTGTTGCCTCTGTGCTAATTTCTTCTCTGATTAGTGCTTTTAAAAAATCCGTTTGCTTACATTTTTGGATTTTTCCGTAAGCCTGAGGTTTCCCTCAAGTCTGTAGAAACATCTCCTGTCTGTGTAAATGTCCCTGATCTGTAGATTTAAGTATCTGCAGATGGGGCCATGTTGAGAATTACATATTACTATGTTCTCTTCCAGAATTCCATATAATTGTGTGTGGTCTGGATTCCATAGTTGCAAGAAGATGGATAAATGGCATGCTGGTAAACCCTTAATCATTCAAAAGTTGGCCAAAGTATGTGTTCTTGGGTTATGTGTGTGCACACGCTGTATTGACAAAAAAGTAAACAGGAGGCTGGAAGTGTATTCATTGATTGGTCAGGCTTTGTGATTAAATCGGCACCTTTTAGCACAAATGAGATTCACATTCACTCATTTGAAATGGACTAAAACTGTTGGAAAGAGGTCTGTGTGTATGTTTAACCCACTGCAACCTGAACACAACTAAGTTGCACAGAAGCTTTTTTTGTGTTAATTTTGAAAGTTAAGATGCTTTCATAAGGGGTGCTGCCACATCTTGCAAAGGTGAAATAAAGCTGTCTTCAGGTGCAGTCAGTGTTGCCATCTTTTTTCCAGGTGTGTCAAATTCAGCTTGTCATGTTGAATTACACAGTAAAGAATGTGCTGTTTAGAAATTTGGGGAGGAAGGGCCTCAGTACAATAAACTCCATGCAATACATTTTCCAAACATTCTCTCTCCCCCCCCCCCCCCACTATAGATATCACTTTTAAACTATGAAGATGGAGTGTTGGATCCTGGTTCCATCATACCTTTGATTGATGGAGGAACTGAAGGCTTTAAAGGAAATGCTCGCGTGATTATTCCTGGCATGACAGCTTGCATTGAATGCACACTTGAACTTTATCCACCTCAGGTAGTTAAAAAGATGTGATGCCTCATAATTGGGCCCCTTCTTGAAAACTTCATGTTGAATCATTCTGTAATCTGTTCTCACCAGGTAAATTTTCCTATGTGTACAATTGCTTCAATGCCTCGGCTACCAGAACATTGTATTGAGTATGTCAGGATATTGCAGTGGCCCAAGGAACAACCTTTTGGAGGTAATCAATAAATTATCTGTAGGCCTATTCTTAATTGGCAGTCTAGTAAAATAAAAATCCTGGCCTGCTTTATTCCTCTTGGTCTACATAATGTCATGTAATTAAAATGTCATGGCAGAGCCCCCCTCCTACCTGTGCCTGTTGCTTTCCTAATACTTTAATCAGTATTTTTTCTTTTGCAGAAATCGCTATTTTAATAACTATACCCCTGTAAGATTTATCTGCTGGTTGCTTTTTTAAATGATATTTAAACAAATCTATATTTTGTGCCACGCTGTACTGCAGTTCTGAAGAGCTATTTTCAAAACTAAGCAAATACAAAGTTTACATATTCTTGCAGGTGTTCCATTAGATGGAGATGATCCTGAGCATATACAGTGGATTTATGAGAGGTCTTTAGAGAGAGCAGCACAATTTAATATTAAAGGTCTAACCTACAGACTCACACAAGGTAAGAAACTTACTTGTCTTTTCGGTTAGTGATCTTTGATAAAATTGGACAGTGGACATAAATTTATAGCTTTATTTTCCATTTGTGTATTGATATTGAGTGTGTGACTATTACCAAGTTAAGGTGTTTTCCTTGGAATTATTTTTGTTCATATCTGTATTAAATTTCAGTATACAGAATGCTTTACTATTGAATACTGGTATGTAGAAATTACTTAAGAATTGCTTTACTTTCCAATGCAGGAGTTGTAAAGCGCATCATTCCAGCAGTAGCTTCTACAAATGCTGTCATTGCAGGTATAGTACTGCCAAAAATAAATACTTGTGCGTATATGTTCCTTAATTGTGCATATAATAGTAGTGCTAGGAAATGCAATCTAAAATAATGTTCTTCCTGTGCTGTTTTTTACATATGTGTGCTGAGTATGCCCAGGACAGTCTTAAATTTGTAAAGAAAATTGGTAGCGCTTCTGAGCAGACTTGCGGGAAATACATTGCACTGAAATTAGTGGGATTAATTTTTATGTAACCATAGCTAAAGTTGGAGGAAACTCCTAGGGTTGGAGCCTGCCAGGTTTTTCTCTTGACCCTGCCCAATTCTCCACCTAACCACAGACCCATTGCCACATGACTTCTGTTAATGCAGGTATCATTTTCCCCAGCATAGCATTTTTGTGTGGTCAGAGGGGAGACCCCGTCATGCCTCTTTCAGCAGCTGAAAAAGCTGGCTGGATCCAACCCCTGATCTAAAAAAGAAGAACTCTACCTGCTAGAGACTGGCAAATGAAAAACTGCTGTTCAGCTATGTAGTAACTACTTGCATATAGATACAGTAGGGAAAATGACATGAGGCTTTTAAATGTATCTGTTCAAATGGTTATCTCTACATTTCTGTTCATTGGAAGCTGATAGGTCTTGATGATGCATTTAATGTAATTTGTAAACAACCAAATTGAGGCAGCTTAGGGTGAAAGTGTGGCTGTATTCACTTTAGTTTCAAAACCTGAGTAATTCTCACATCTGTCAGTTGCCTTACAATGTTTCAGGTGAATCCAGTTCTCTCACATATAAAAATTTTACCATACCCCATGACTTTCAGAAATATACATGCTGGCTATTTTTACTTTGTTTTTAAAGTATGATGCTTGATATTCAATTTCCACTTCTGAAGTTTCACGTAATTTTTTTCTCTGTGTCTCTAGCTATATGTGCCACAGAAGTTTTTAAAATAGCCACAAGGTAATTTTTTACTAATTAAATATCTTTAGCAAATGTGTTGCTTTATAAATGCTAACAGACTTTTTGTTACAGTGCATACGTACCTCTGAACAACTACTTGGTGTTCAATGATGTAGATGGACTCTACACGTACACATTTGAAGCTGAAAGGAAGGTTAGTGTTGCAGAACATTTTCTTAGCTCAAAGTATGATAGTGTTCAGTCTTCGTTGTCTGTTGACTAAACAGAGCTCTCCAAGACGGTATGCTGCAACTCCCAAGTGCTTAAGATAAGGAAGTAACCTTACCAATCTTTGTACCTTGCTTGTTTGCCTGGTTGGTGCATTAGTTACTGCAGGAAACCATGTACAATAGCTTATGTGGAAAGAACTCTGGTGGCAGACAATGCTTCCTCTAAGCTGTGGAGTCTTGTGAGCAAAAATTCTACTTTGTGAGCTACTGGCATTAAAGTTGTGAGCGAGCGATTTGCCTACTGCATAAATTAGTTTACTCTGGAGCTATCCTTCCTGAGCTAAGACAAAAATGTGTGAGCCGGAGGCTAAAAAACTGTGAGCTAGCTCACATTAACTCAGCTTAGAGGGAACACTGGTGGCAGACCCCTGTAGTGATATGGTATATGATTGATGTTTGATTGTTGGTAGTTTAACTCAAACCATCACCTCCCTCTCAGATGCTGGGTTTGTGAGGATACTCTCATACTCTCAAAGATTGTTCAGAATTGCTGTAAGAACAAAACGCTTCTACCTACTTCCTCTTGGACTTTGGCCATTGAGCTCTCATAACTCTTATTCTCTGCCAACTGCACTTTGGTATTTTGTTTTCTCATGTTCAGTTCCGGATGCTAGTGATGCAGTTTTGAGAGTGTGTTCCCCACATGCATTCTCAGAGGCCTTGCTCCATGGATCATCTGCCCAAGAGGGATTCTGGAAGCAGAGCTTTCTTGATTAAAAAGTACCTTGCCCGTGGAATGCTCTCCTTAGAAAGGTCATCCGTGATCTTATTTTCTAGGTTATATAAGTGTTTGAACTTACCTTTGGGTCTTATATGGTAGATTTCACTTTTGGACTTTAAGTATACTTAGTATATTTCCTCTTACTGCATCAGAGAAGAAAAGTAGGATACAGTTATTGTGAGGGTTCTATTATTTTAATAAACCCTCTAGACGGGTAGGCAACCCCAAACATGCATACCAGCGACAGCACATCTGATCATTTACTTGGTACCCAGATCTCTGCCCAAACAGCTGAGGCACTGGGCAGTGCTGCTGGGGTCAGAAGTGTGGGAGAGGGCAACGTGTATGGTTTACGCCCATTATCATCTAGACGGGCAAAATTACCAGCCAAGTCAGAGGTGAATCCCTGAGATGCCAGCAGCATCACTAGGGCTTGGCTTGCTCCAGATATATCTGACCAAACACAACCCTCATTTCTTCCCCCTACTCACCCTGTTTTCTTTGCCAGCACATGAACATCTTCACAGGTAAACTATGCCTTTTTTTGGCACTTCAGCCAAAAAGGTTGTCTACCACTGCTCTAACATAATTGATCATTCAACTTATCAAAATTAATTCAAGTTATCCCATGCTGAATGTAAGAGTTCAATGTCCATTGACTGCAGGGAAATTGGATAAATGTTAACATCTGCATGTAATTCCCTAATGGCTTTAATGACTTCGTTTTTAATGCTTGGGTTTTAATGGCTTTATTAGTCTCAAGCACGTATCTGGAGAGGCAGCATATAAGTAAAAATAAATAACTATATTTTGAATTGGATTAACTAATTTGTGAGTAAATAATTTTCATTGACTTATTTTTGCCTCATTGATTATTTTATTTACTGTTTTATAGGAGAATTGTCTGGCTTGTAGCCAGCTTCCCCAGAACATAGAATTTTCTCCATCAGCTAAACTGCAGGAAGTTTTGGATTATTTGACAAACAATGCATCATTGTAAGTACAGAATGAATCTGGTCTGTAAATATGTGAACCTAGATCCTGAAGATATAACTAGTCACAGGAGATTAGATATATTGTTTTACTAATTTCTGATTTTTCTGAGCAGACAAATGAAATCTCCAGCAATAACAGCCACGGTGTATGGGAGGAATAAAACTCTTTACATACAGGTGACTTGTACATACTAACGTTTCACTATTTTGTATTATATCTTGTATCTTATCTATGTCTGACCATATGTGGGGTTTTTTTCCAGTCAGTAACTTCAATTGAAGAACGAACGAGGCAGAATCTTTCAAAAACTTTAAAAGGTAATGTTAAAAATTATAAAGAGGACTAAGACATGCAGCTAAATAAATCATTCACTAACCTCCTATACTGTTTAGAACACCAGGACAATTTACAAATATATTAGTCATAAGGAAATCTATCCGTTTTCCGAGTTGCTTCCATGTGAAATTAAGTAACTTGGCTTTAGAGGACTTGGGTCCTGTATTACGAAGTCACATGATGATGCTCTGTGGAAATATGCCATGTGCTATATTGCTATAGAACGAAATACAGTCAGCGTCTGCTTATTCATCACATCCCTCAGCCTTAAATTTGATATTTTCTAAAAAATCTGAGTGAATGATTTGAGCTAAAAGTCAGATTCCAGTGGAGTGGCCTTGCTAGTCTCTTGGAGCATAAACAACAATAAAAAGGAGTCTCATGGCACCTAAAAGACAACATTTATGAAAGCTATGTTCACGTCCAGTAGCACCTTAGAGACCAACAAGATTTTCAGGGTATAAGCTTTTAAGAGTCAAAGTGACAAAGGGAGCTTTGATTCTCAGCTTATATCCTGAAAATTTTGCTGGTCTCTAAGGTGCTACTGAACTTGAGTATAGCTGTTCTAGTGCAGACCAGCAGGACTAACCTCTGAAACTATAAAAGCATATGCCTACAGTGTGCTTGAGTCCACTTCACCAGAATGTGTGAAATGGATTCTTAACAAGATCTTTAGGTACAGAGAAGGGGAAAGGAACAGTCCTGGTTTGTGACATTTCTGTGCAGAGCTCAGAAGTGTACAGAAAAGCACAGTGATCATCGCTATCAGCTGTAATTAATGGTAACATAGACTCCTTAGATACAGTTATAGCTGTACTATACTGATGGAATTGTGAATCCTGTCGAATATCTGGCTTAATACTGTTAAACCTCATGATGAATTCTGATTTAGCAATTTTCTGTTGGAGTCTCCCTTTGAAGTTCTTTTGTTGACGAATGTGGACTTTTATGTCTGCAGTAGAATGTCGTGGTAGACTAAACTGTCACTTCCCACTGATTTTTGAGTATTGCGGATGTTTATGTTACGTCAGTTGCATGTTTCCTATAGTTGCATGGAAGTGATTTTGAGATGCTGTGCTTATAGACTCTTTCTTATTACAGAGCTGGGACTGGTTGATGGTCAAGAACTCGCGGTTGCAGATGTCACTACCCCACAGACTTTGCTCTTCAAACTACACCTCACTCCTTGATAATCAATAGAAGTTATGTCAATGCGCACTGAAGCAGACTTGCACACCTTGTAAAACAACTACTGTGCACTAGAGGGAAGACAAATTACCCAGATCAGTCCCTGTTAGTACAAACAGTTCTGGACCTTTACCCTGAATAAATTGCTCTTATTTTAGAACTGTACTTGGAAACCAATATTTGGTTGATGGTATTTGTACAGATGCTTATTAATGTACAGCAGTAATCCATATTTTCAACTTGTATGTACACTAAAATGCCAACAATCCTTCTTGCATGTTAAGACTTTATGATGGCTGATGGATTAGTTATCCAAAGCCCTCTGAACGTATAAGATAACAAGGTAAACAAAGATTTTAAATTACATTTTAGAGTCTGAGTGCAATTCTTGTATTCAGACTACCAGACAGTAGGATACACATCCTGTCATTTATTTAATATGTTTGAGCTGTTTGTCAGGTATTAAGTGTTGCCAAAACTTCTGTATTTTTTCAAAATGCAGGAAAATTGTATTTTAACATCTGTACATGAAAATTAAATAATTCATTTGTATATTTGCAATTATTAGTAGTTATGGTGTTACCCACTGATACTGGTGTTTTGTTATTAGGATATTTATTAATAAACTATATATAAAGATATCTTATCCTGTCAGCATGTCTGTGATGCCTTTTTAAGATGTGGGCATAACTGCAGAAATGGAAAAAAGTCAAATGTAATCCCTTTAAAACCAATCAAGCTCTTACTTTTCCTTTGACCTCCAGAACCATTTAAGAATGGATGTGTGGATTTTCTTGTAAGAAGTACTTTAATTGAATGCAGCAGTCCAAAAGGTTTATGATACTGAGAAGATTTAGGCTGAAAGGCAGATAATGTAAATTTCTGACAGTTTCTCTGACACAGTACTGAGGGGGGCAAAATTTGAGTCAGAGAGACGATCTGAATAAATTTCTTCCACTATGTGGCCTTATGTTATTGGGCTCTTCCTCTTTGGTATTCTAACAGCAGAAGTGATAGGAAATAAATGATTTCCCTTGAACAAGACCAGATGCATATGGCAAGAAACTTTGGAACTATCTGTTTTGTTCTTTCACATCAGTAATCATGATCCCCCCCCCCCCACCCCCTCGTTTAAAAATGGCTTTGGGAAGCAATATTTATTTGAAGTTATGACGTTAAGCCGTTAAAACTGAAGTTCTCCAGTCATTACTAAAACTTGAAGTAGTTATTTCACGCACTTGGAAAGCTGCCTTATATGGAGTCAGACTTTTGGTCCCTCAGGGTCAGTACTGTCCAGCTCTCCATGGTGTTGGGGTTGCGATCTTACATATCACATGCAACAGTGAGAATGAGAAGGGAGCACTCACCGGAGAAGACCCTGATGCTGGGAAAGACTGAAGGTAAAAGAAGAAGGGGATGGCAAAGAATAAGATATGGTTAGACAGTGTTATTGATGCAGTGAACATGAAATTAAGCAAACTCGGGAGGACAATGGAAGACAGGAGGGCCTGGCATGATGTGGTCCATGGGGTCGCGAACAGTTGGACTCGACTGTGTGACGACAACACAACAGTGCCCCCAACATAGTGCCCACTGACACTTTTCCTGGTGTCCAGCAAGAGTGGGCCAGAGCCATATAGGGCTTTTGCCAAGGAGGGCTTCTGGTGGCCATTGGAGATCTGATTGACAGCAGATTTTTAAAACTGTTGCTTGGGAGCAGCTGCCCCCAACATCACAAGGATCTTATCGGAGTGACTGAAAGTAGGCTGTGTGTGTATGGAAGGAACTATTTTAAAACTGTGTTCATTTTAAAAGACATCCTGTTAAACAGCTTCTGCCTGAAATGTTGAAGATGTAGCGTTACGCATAACCTCACTCCCTGACATTTCGTGTTTGGCTCCATCTCCTGCAATGGCCATTGTGTGATTACAGCCACCACCTTGTATCAGAACCCCAAAGGTACCCAAAAACTTAAAAGTTGGGAATGCTGGACGTACAACCTGATTCTTTTAATCGGAGATTTGGGAGACCTTTTAGCTCATCTTTCTTCCACTGCGCACGCACCCCTTCCCATTTGAAGGAGACAGTAGGATGTTAAGGGTGCAGTATACTTGCCCTGAAGCTTTTCATGGGACCTTTGGGTTTGTGGTCTTGAAACAGACGGGACTAGGCAAAAGTGTAGTTAAATAATGGTCAAGGGAAGAGGAGAGTTAGGCAAGTGATATATACTCTATTTGAAAGACTGTCGCTTTGACTTTGATTTAAAACCACTAGGTTAGCTTACAATAAAACAACTGAACCATAAAACCAATTTTTAAAAAGCGGATGAATTTAACTGCATTTATACAACCTTTCAAAGCAAATGAGTTTTCACAGCTTATTTCGAGTTGCGTAAAAGCAGAGGAAGGGCGGGAGACTCTTGGAAACTGAAGCAGCTCAGGCGAAAGTGGCCCCATATAAGAAAAGGAATCCCCACCTTGACGTCGTTCAGTGACGTAAGCCTAGCAGGCCAAACGGAACAGGGTAGTTCAGCCGCCAGTACCCGCCACTCAGTTGACGAACCCGGCCAAGACGGGGGGAGGGGGGGGGAATGCTCCCGGTAGCTATGGCAACGGAGCTTGGTGTCACGTGAGTGTACACGGCAAGCGAGGGCGCCGGCGCTGGCTTGTTTTGCTACGTGGAAGCAAGCAGCCTTGCGCACGCGCGTTTGAGCCGTTCTCTGCTGAGGGGGTTGAGTGCTCTATCCGGGTTCGTCGGTTCTCTCATGGCTGTCGAGGCGCTGCGGGATGCAGGTCGCCGTTTCCGCGACGGGTGTCTCCGGGGCTGAAGAAGCGGAGGGAGTGCTCGCCCGCTCACCCGCGCCTGGCTTGTGGCCGCGCCACCGGGGGCGATGAGTTGGTTCAACGCCTCGCAGCTCTCGAGCTTTGCCAAGCAAGCTTTGTCGCAAGCGCAGAAGTCGATCGACCGGGTGTTGGACATCCAGGCCGAAGAGGAAGAGGAGGGCGAGGGAGCCTCTGGCCGAATCTCCCAGCCCAGACCTGGCGAGGCTGGTATGTGGGTCTTGGAGGGCGGGGCGGGGGCGGGAGGAGTATCGCCAAAGCCACGATGCGATGCTCAGACATGGTTAGGGGACTGAGGAATAGACACACGCATACATAAGGTAGTGATGAAGTCAACTTTCTGGGCGCTCACACACACAGTCGAGGTGCTGAGGCGATTGTTTCTACTGGGGAAAATTAGTAACTCCGGTTTCTCATTTAACTTCCTCCTCTTTTTAGGTCAGTTGTGTTATTAAAGCTCTGACATCTACATCCATAATTATCCTATATCGGTACATCGTGGAACATATATGTATGTATATGCATGCCGCTTTTTAACGTGTATGGGAAGGTGGTTGTATGAGGTTCTCTGAAGCCTTCTTTAAAACAGGCTCCACAGGCACGGCTGTTCTGTTGGGGAAATGGGGAGTTTACCCAGCTGGCCTGGTTCTCCAAGTTACTAATTCTTGTTGAGATGTTCCCCTATGCCGGCAGAGATCAGAACTTGTAACTGCTGTAACCCATAAGGGAGAAAAAGATGTACAGAGTAATTTTTGTAGCAGAAACTAAGGTAGGCTTCCAGGTGGGCTATGACAAAGTCCACAAAATCAATCAAAGAGAACAATTAAAAAGATCAGTTATTCCAACCTTACTGATTACAAAGGTAAACTAACATTTAGAAATATTGCACAGAGGCCAGTCCCTAGATCAATAAATGACAGCGGTGAAATAATAAAGTTTCCAGATTTTAAGTTTCCATGTGGTCTCCCTCTTCCCTCCCATCTTGTAAAGAAAAAATACAGCTGTTTCCCTCCTTCTCTGAATCTCTGAGGTCTGACCTCAGATGAAGGAATTCGTCTTTTCTTTATCCTGTCACACCACACCCTTTTACCTGGTATAAGAGTTTCTGGTTTCACAGTATATACTACTTTGACCCATACTTCAGGAAACACTCCTTTTTTTATCTTTGAGGTCACTCCATTTGCTCATTTACAGATGAACTGTAATTATTTCAGTCCGGCCTGTCCCACCTGAAGATCTGATTGCTTGTGAGTTGAGGTGTCATGTCACCACTATGTGTGCATTGCCTTCTAGCCACTGCCATGTGTTGAGTAATGCCTTCTAGGCATGGCTGATATTTGGGCATTGTTGAGAACTGGCATGCTTGGTGGGCGGCTGTGGAAATGTCAGGGACTCTTATCAGTTTTCCTGTGTTGCTGGGTGCTGGATATTACACCAGTACAGTTGAACTATGGGCACAGGTTGCCTAATAATAAAAAAGCTGTTTTTTAAAGTTATTATCTTTTTTCCTAGGCCAGCATTCTGTGTTATATACCTGTATATTAATCAAGTCCCACTAAGCATACTTTTAAGTGTCAAAAAACATCATGTGATGCTTCTTTTAATTTATGCAAAGTAAGGGGGTAGTAAAACATGTTCAGGCTTATCATTCCTTAATAAATGACAGCCAGATTGAGTTCATGTTTATAGTGTATAACAGTGGCTATTTACTGATTACAACATTCAAGCAGCTAACAGAAGGTGGCTTCACCATTACAGTAATTGCTTGTTTTGTTTGCAGAAAGATTTCATAAGATGGAGCTACTGTTATTTGCAGAGCTGTGCCATGCTTTTGATGTGTGAACACAAGTCAGGAGCCTAGGCATGAACTGCTTTTTAAAAAGGCAAAGATGTTGATTAAAGTGTAGTTCAAGGGCCTGCAGTTGTTTAAGATATGCACATTATTTCTGTTAATATAAAAGTGCTTTAAACAGTACGATGTGATGTAGATAATGAAATATTTTTGTCCACACAGTTTTTTCTCTTTAGAGTGTTTAATTTCATACTTTTTAAAAGGAGGTAATACAAAGCTGCTTCCTCCACATCCCCATCTGAATGCTGCTCTCTGTATTCCTTCCTTTCTCTGCCATTGCTGAAAGCTGCATTTCTGTATCTAGGAAATACTGCAGCATAGCAGCTGCAGTTGTCTATGTACAGTCTGTTTGGATCTGGATTACACGAGTGTAAGAGGGCATACAGCTATCAGAGCAGTTGGTTGGGGAAATGCAGTGCTATTGAAGCTGCCAGTTTCTCTTCTCTTGTTAGTCTGCTTCATGTTGCTTCAGCTGGAGAAGTCTTCTGCCTTTAAAAGGCATCCTGCTCTGTCTGTCTGTCTCTCTGAGAGCTCAGTCAGTAATGTTGGGCTGTGTTTCCTTAGATCAAGAAATGCAAGCCTGGGACCCGTGAGAAACCTGCAGGGAAATCCTTTCTCTTTCATTACCTTTGTACTCCTATCCTCCTCCTCATCTCTCCTTCTTCCAGCCTTCCTCCATACCACCTGCTCTGTTGTGGCTGCCCCCAGTAGGGAAAAAATCCTGCTGCAAAAAGCAGATGCTGATTCATGAGTGCCATTGGTGTTTGATCTTGGAGGGAGCACTTAGCTACCTAGCTGCTAATCTAGGCCAGTCACCCCTGACATCCAGCATCGGCTTTCCCTGACAGACTCCCTCCCTCTTGGAGGTAGTGGCTACTGTGTGCAGTCACTCTTTACCTCCTTATTCTTTCAGTTCTCTCCCCCAGCCTGGTTCCAACATTCCCCTCCATGAGCCCTCATTCAAGCTGGGAGGAGAAGCCAGCAGTGTTCATTTCCTGCCCCCCTACTTGTGTGTGTGGAGAGGCCAGATGGTAGGTGGTGGCCAGATGGGACCTTGCGCCCAGAGCAGCCTTGAACAGTTAAAAGCTTGGTGGCGCCTAGATCTGTCAGGTTGCAGCAGCTCTCTGCTGATGCTGCTTTTGTCTTGCTTGAGACATGCCTGTGGAGCCAGGCTCTGAGCCTGAGGAGGAAGGACCTCCCTGCTACCCCTGTCTTTCACTCCGGGCTGTCTCCCCTGCCACCTCTTCCACTGCACCTTGGGGGTTGCTAGGCATCCCCTGAGATGGCCGCTGAGATCTCTTGATGGAACACTGTAAGATCTTGCCTTTAATTCGCTTCATTATTTGTTTTAAGAACCCTTTCAAAAACCTTTTAGGTCCCCCCAGGTTTGCAGATAGATGTTTCTCTCTGCGTGGCCCTAATCCACAGTTTGGGCCAAGGTAAGAATTAGATATATTGGTAGCTCCTTACCATAGTGGCAGTGGCAGCATCGTGAGCATCTGCAGTTTGCTACCTGCCTTTTCACCCAAGGACAGTTGCTTGTGGCAAATTGCAAGGATGAAGTAATCAGACAAAATTATTTTGATACTTTTTAATCTTTGTTTAAAATATCATATTTGATGTGTTAATCATATTTAATAACACACTCATGTACCTCACAGGGTTATTGTGAGGATAGAACTGAAGGAGAGGAGAATTATGTAAGCGGTAAATAAAGTAAATAAATAATAAATAATATCACTGCATTCATATGGTATGATGACTTTGTTTAGGCACCAAATGTCACAGTGAAGTTCTCACATAACTCTAAGTAGGTATCCATGAGAAAGGAAGGAGACCTGTTACTTAGAAAAGTATGCAAACTTGCATACAGAACAGTAGCTTGTGGAGGTGGAATTATGCTAAGTTACATCTTTCTTTGTCACTTAAGTTTGATAGAAGGGAGTTCCTAAAAGTTGCTGCAAAAGGAATGTCAGTGAATGATCATATGATGAATTTCTCTTGATAGCCAGAAGAGCACTGGGGAGCAAAATGCAAGAAGGTGAATTCCTTTGTTGTTCGCCTTATCCCCTCTTTAGAAATAGTTGCCTGTACACATCCAAAGTGCGGTAGAAGGGCAAAAAGGTCATAGGTGATAAGTGCTGCAGTGTATGTTGCTGCCCTTATTACTCTACAATGTGCTATGGGCAAATCTGGGCGAAAGTGCCTACAGATTGGCTGGTGTGACCGTGATATTCATTGTTTTAAAACTGCATATTCCTTTATATAACCTCATAGGGTACATTGTATGCTTCTTGAGTGCTTTATTTGTTCTCTGAAATTATAAAATATTATTGTATACTGCTTGTTTTTAGGTAACATTTCTCATCAGCTCAGAGTCCCTTTAATTACCTGCAGCCACACAGGCTTTTGTCAGTAGGTATTACTTAAAATCAGCACTAAAGGTGCTTCTTTCCCAGGGTTCCTTTCTGTTTTCCTTTGTTCTACAGCTGCTCTGCCTCACCCCACAAGTAATAGTTTCAACCAGAAACAGGGGCTGGTGATAGTTACAGAATAGATCATTGGTTGCCATGAGACGGATGGTACACACCCATGCTATTTGATTGCCTGGTGCAGTCATAAATGTTTATAGTTAGGATACTGAATTGCTTGTGATTCTTTGATATAAAACAGGTGCAAAAGACACCCAGGTGCATTAGTGGATGACACCTGGGGTGACTTGGAGTATCAAGCATATGAATGCATGGACTGCTGTGCTGTATGATTGACCAAGAGGTTTTCCCCAGAGTTTGTTCTTTATAAAGACAAGCAGCCATCAGCTCATGATGAGTTCATAAATTTGTATGATGACTCTGGATATATATTACCACCTGGGTGCCGGTAGGCTGCCCCTTCCCTGTACCATGTGGCCCTAGTTAGGGATAAATGCGTTCCTAGAACCCTCTATGTAAACCGCCCAGAGACCCTTCGGGGTCAGGGCGGTATAAGAAATCGACTATATGAATAAATAAATAAATTAAGTTCCTTCTCTCTTCCTTTTCTCAGGAACAAATTCACTTACAAGTGGAGGATGGGATACTTCTGCCTGGGGGTTAGATCCTGATACAGAAACTCAAAGTCAGCCAATACCCTCTCCTACTGCAATCACCAAACCAGTTAGGAGGACTGTAGTAGATGAATCAGAAAACTTCTTCAGTGCCTTTCTCTCACCTACAGATGTTCAGAGCATACAGCAAAGCACGGTAGTATCTAAGCCCCCCACCAAATCACAGCGGCCCAAGGAAGAAGTGAAAAGCACACTACAAGACTCTCTGCATAGTGACCTGCCAGAAGCATTGGTAGAAACTGCAGCAAAAGACTTTTCTGTAATTGCACTAGTAGAACTGGAAAATCTCAGTGATTCCCATGAACAGTTAGAAGAAAATAGCTCAATAGTTGATACTGAAGACAAGCTTGATGAAAACAAAACCGAAGACACTGAGCAACAGGTGTCTGCTGAGAATGTCAGTGTGGAAAAATCCACTGATGTTGTAAAATCAGATTCAGGAAGTGATGGAGCTGTACATGTGCCTGAAAGTCCTGCGCAGTCTCTGCCCACAGATACAAAGAATGTAGGTTTGGAAACTAAAGAACGCAAAAGCGAGGACCGGCAAAGCAATACCCCTTCCCCACCTGTTAGCACTTTCTCCTCAGGGACATCCACAACTAGCGATATTGAAGTTCTAGATCATGAAAGTGTAATAAGTGAGAGCTCAGTAAGCTCGAGGCAAGAGGCTGCTGATTCCAAAGCCAGTCTTCACCTGATGCAAACGTCCTTTCAGCTTCTATCAGCATCTGCTTGCACAGAATATAATCGTCTCGATGACTTTCAGAAATTAACGGAGAGTTGCTGCTCCTCCGACGCTTTTGAAAGGATTGACTCATTTAGTGTGCAGTCGCTAGACAGTCGTAGCGTAAGTGAAATAAACTCAGATGATGAGTTATCAGGCCGGGGATGCATTTCAGCCTCTGTCACCATCGGCCCTCTAACACCAAAAAGTGATGTTGTTGATCCTGTTCAAAGCAAATCCGATCAGATTCTCAGTGAGACTCTTGCACTGCCTGCAGACGAAGCAGAAATGGAGGAAAGTGGGCGAAGCGCCACCCCTGTTAACTCTGAGCAGCCGGATGTCTTGGTTGTTCCTATACGGACTGTTGAAGAGCATACCCCAAAAGAAGAGGTAGTGGTAATTCACCGCAGTGCTGAAGCGTTGTCCAGTGTAGAGTGTGAAAAAGAAGAACTTTGCAAGGTAACCCTAGAATCCATCTTCAGAATAATTTCCTGCTGCTCTTGTGACATTCATGGGCTGCTTGGGCTTGGGGGGAGAGGTGCAGCAGTGGCAGACTAGTTGTAGGCCTGCTTATGTTTTGAGGTCTTTGAATCATGCTCTGCATGGGGCTTGTTGATTTGTCATATTTGCGTAGCTGTGTTCTTTCTGTATACCTTCAATTTGTTGAGGTTGGCAGTAAGAAAAGAAGGCTGCTCAATTGTACTGTGGAATAGTATCTGTAGCTCTAACCTTTATGCACCCACTCAGTCATGACTCCAATCTATTATATTAGAATATGTATAAAGTGTTACCATTTTGCCCAAGTCTGCTAAAGCCCAGTAATCTTGTGTTATAAAACTATTCTGTTAAAAATAAATTTGGTATTTATAGTGGAAGCGGCCACTTATTATGGTGCTTACTGAACTTACTGGAGCATACCAGATATTTACTATAGACTGGTGTTGGATGCAGCGTAGAGTTTCCACAGGTGCAGCAACTTCTGTGGTGCCCCTTGCAATCCTGCTCATGGTCCCCTCTTCCCCCATGAGCAGGAATTGGGGGGGGGGGGGGCTTTGGGCTGCTTTGGGAAAGCGAAGTTGTAGAAGTCACACTCCGCAGGCACCTGTGGAAATGCTGCATTGGATCCACACCAGAACAAACGAGGATGCAATGAATTTAGCACTTTTGGGGGAAATTAAAAAATCATCAGTGAGGTAAGATGCTGGATGTTATGTTACTGCTGCTCAGAGAAAGCTTACCACCATTCTCCCAGTCTTTTCACCTCCTGTCTGAAATCTTCTCCAGATTATTGATTCATTGACAGAGAAGCTGGAGATAAGGGAGAATCGACTATTAAATGTCAGTAAAGAGAAGGCAAGCCTCGAAGAAGCTTATGATAACCTCAAAGAGTAAGTGTCAACAGCATTCATGTTGAGGCTCTGTCAGTTATGTAAAAACACCATAATCCTGTTTGCTCTTTCTTGAATAATGCATGCATTTGGTTGCTCTGTGTATATTGTAGTTTTTTGTGTATTTAGGCTTAATGGATTGTAGCAGCTTATTACAGAAGTTGATAAGGGCGACTGTATTTTAGTGCTGTAGTACAGAACTGAATGGGATCTGCCTTAATTGCTGAGGTAAATATTTATGCATTATCTGGCAGTGATTATGCTTGGCTTTTACAAATTGTTATGAGCAGAACTGAAGTACCTCAAACCTTTGGGGTCACAGTTTTCCATTTCCCCATTAATTTTCTCCCAGATTTGTTTTGATCATATGCCAACTCTGTTTCCACGCTCTGTCAAATAAAGGGGATGCTTTCACAGAACCTAGTGAGGGTTCTGCTCTGATATTGAGGGAAGAGTGTGATACTGGGAAAGACTTGGCTTTGGAGGCTGCTGGGTGGGCCTTCCCGCCTGGATGAAGCCAGCCAGCCTTCAGCAATGATTTCAGTACCTTCTGCTACAGCTGACAGATAAAGAAAAAAAGGAAAATAAATACATTCCAATGGTGTTCATTATTTTATGCAAATATGGCTAAAACATAGGTTCTTTAAAGAAAGGATTGTAGGAGGGAAGCACTCAAATTAGCCCCTCCTTGCTCCTCTACTGCTTTTATCTTCAGAAAATGAAAGGCTTGTGTGTGGTTCATAAGCATAGCGCCTACTGTCTAAAATGCCAAGCATATTCATAATTACAGGAATCTTTTGTGTTTAGTGAAGTCTTCAGAATGAGAGAAGAGAACAGTAGCATTTCATCTCTTAAAGAGGAGTTTGCTCAGCGAATAGCGGATGCAGAGAAAAAGGTCCAGTTGGCATGCAAAGAGAGAGATACAGCTAAAAAGGTAATTTCTTTGATATCTGAACTATATTTCTCCAGTAGTTACAATGGTATTTTGGATCTCTTGAACTTATGTAACGTTGGAAGAGGAAAAATTTACAGGAGTCACCATGAAGAAGCAGGAAGCCTGAGCCTAGTGTGAAAATGTTTTGTGGCATCATAAAGACTAACAACTTAATTTGGACGTGATTTTTCACAGACTGGAACCTACTTAGTCAAATGTATGTAGTGTTATGTAATTGGGAATACACATATAAGCAAATTGTAAAAAGTGGGACAAAAGGGCTAAGAAATGTCCACAACATTTCTTCCCAAAGGTCAGAGATATGCAGAATAGGCATAGCAATCAATCATCAGCAGTAACTAGCAAACTAATATAATACCTGTTGTAAAAGATCATTCACTTTATATCAGACATAGATACATCTTGAAGAATGCATCTGGTGAAGTGGGTACTAGCGCCTCTAAGTATATGTGATGAGAAGTCTTCAATTCCATGGTCTGTTGCAGTAAAGTTAGAAAGCCCCGTTGTGCCTTAAAAAGACGAAGACATGAACATTGTGCTATAGATAGCTGGATATTGTCTATGGAAAATCAGTATTCTAGAGAAGGAATTCTCAGGCTTTGTCACAGCAGAAAAATTGTGCTGTATTAGTCCCTGATTCAAGTTGCCAGCAGTCACAGTGGCTGAGTGGAAAGGCAGATTTCTGCTGCATCTCTCCTTGCATGAATGAAAGACAAATGACAGTTGACGCCGTTTCAGGAGTGAAAAAAACTAGTTCCATTAGTCTAAGGGAGCTTTAGCTTCCTTTCCTCAAGCCATATGGCAAACTGCTTTTGAAAACTAAGGAAGTTTTGAAGGTGGTTTGTGATATGGCATGGGAATCAGCTGTATAGTGAAGAACAGTTTAAAAATCTCACTGGACTGGTACAAGCTTGTTACCTGAGCCTCAGCATGGTTATATCCCCATCATGTATTATTAATGGAACAGTACAGCATTGGGCCAGTGTGCTGTGCCTAGTCTGAAAGGCTATCTTGGATGATTTTTCACTTCAACTAGCAAGCACTCATACTCTTTTTTGGAGGTAAGGGAGGATAAGTAAGAGGAAGGAGAGAGTGTACTTAACTACAGAGCAGAAGGATTTGGATGTAGATTGACGTTTTAAAAAGCCAAAGCCGTCTTTTGGCCAAGGTAGTTTGAACATTGAATTGTGGGATTTGATTGTTTAATTGGTTCAAAGAGTCAAAAGTTATTGATTGTGACCCCCTTCCCCAAGAATGTTAACACTTCTGATTTCTTGGATTTAACATGGAAGCAATACTTGAAGGGTTTCCTACTGTATAAAAACATTATTTGCAATGTTGTTTCATCCCCAGATCAATAAAAATGTATCCAGTGTTGTGCCACTTTGTGTTTTCAGCATCCTAGAAAATACAAGTTACAGGCCAGGGGTCATTGGGGGGGGGACGCGGGGGGACGCCATCCCCCCGGGTGAGGTGCGGGAGGGTGGGGCCTGGAGCTCCCTGCTGGTGCCCGCTGGAGGTCGCCGCTGGCTGTGGGGAGGACACACTTCCAGTGATGTCAGGGGGTGTGGCATATGCTAATGAGTTATGCTAATGAGTCCCCCTAGCTCTTTTTCTACGAAATGACCCCTGTTACAGGCTATTGAATAACAGTTGTTTTTTAACAAGGGAAAACTTACATAGTTTGAAGTTAAGTTTTTTAAAGTCTTGGACAAAAAATTAAAATTCTGCAATAAATAATTTCATTTTGTAGGAAGTAAAGACTCTCAAAGAAGAGCTAGCAACTAGACTGAACAGTAATGAAACTGCTGAACTACTAAAAGAGAGAGATGAACAAATTAAAGGGTTAATGGAAGAAGGTGAGTGTGAGGTAACATTCATTGGGTTGGATCCAACAAAGAATGAGACTAAGGGCATTAGTAGAAGGGAATCTTTCTTGCCTCCCCCCTTCCTCTAGTAAACCCCTGAGACTTCTGAACAGCTGATGCTGGGGGTTGCAGAGCCCACGTGGACAAAAAAGGCATGTAGCTCAAGGAGCTGAAGTGCGGAGAGGAAATTTGAATGCGAATTGCTCCCATTTGGTTCTTCCAGTGGCACAAGAGGTACTGTTGGCGTGAGTAAGGTGGGGGTGATCTTGTGCAGCTTAATTTCCTCACTGACCCCTGCTAGATTGTGTGGCCTCCTGGCCCCATGGGTCCTAAGTCCTCCAGCATCAGCTTTTTGGAGGTCTCAGGGACTATGGGGAGAGAGGGTAGGAAAGTTCATTGTTGCCAAGTGCCTTTATTGGATTTGACCCCCAAAGCTGATTAAAGGAAACTGGTTCTACAGAGTTTTTTAAATGTCTGCCTACGTTGCATTTATGCTGTTGGAAATACATTTTGAATACAGCACTAACATTAAGGAGAGGGGGACAGTCTCTCCATGCCCAAACCCCATGCCCAGTCTCTCCATGCCCAAATGATGTTATTAATTTAAGGCATTGCTCTGTCACTTCTCCGGGGGAAAAATGTTATAAATGGTTTATGGACCATAAAAAAACCCCATGTAGCTTTAAAAATAAACAATCAAACCAACAAATGCATGATAATTCAATGCGAAATCATAGCAGTCCAAAGAATCAGCATATGAAAAGTGATTCTGGGTGGAAACTTCTGGAGCTGGGTTTGTTCTCCACCCCCAGTCTTGACTATTTTCATTTAAATATCTTTCAATGACAGTGGTGGAAAAGAGGGGGGGAAAAGGGGGGGGGGGGGGAGTGGCTTTCATGAACTTCCATAGCAGCAGCAGTACAGATGGAAGATGTGGGGGCAGCGCCTGGAACCCTTTGTAGTGCATTCTGATATTTCAGCAGCATTGTATTGCTATTTCTAGTAATCTAGATAGACTGGAAATATTTCTATGAAGGAAGAGATAAACTAAGATAAACTTTTCAGTATCTTGTACATCTTTTATATACAGATGCCTTGAAGGTAAATGCCATGTAAGTCTTGCTCAATCACTCATACACCAGTCTAGATACTATTGAAGCTGAAATACCTGGATTTAAGTCACTATTGTCTATTGATTTTCATGGTAACAAGTAGACTTTTAAATCCCAAGTAGTTTGTCAATTGTAAAGCCTATGATAAATCTGCATTGATTTCAGCTACTCAGATCCATTCTTCTCTTTAGGAGAAAAGCTTTCAAAACAGCAGTTGCAGAACTCCAACATCATTAAGAAACTGAGAGCAAAGGAGAAGGAAAGAGAAAATACTTATGCAAAACAGAGTAAAAAAATCAAGGAATTAGAAGAGGAGTTACAGCATCTGAAACAGGTCAGGTGAACTTTTAGAAATCACCTAGATACCCCTTGGGGTGCAGTCACAGTCTTTTCTGTGGGCCAGTTCACATTGATTTAATTTAGTGTTTAATCAAATTAAAATATTAATATCCTGCCTTCCTAAGGCTTGAGAAAATGAAAATAAAAATAAATTAAAAACAATCAGTAAAATACTGTAAAGTCAACAGCAAGATAAGGCCAAAATCCATGCTTGGCACATGAAGGCCTTTCAGGAGCAGTAGGATTTCATTCTTCTTAAATGCACCGGCAAGTAGCCTGCCATGCCTGCTGGAGGTCATATCAGGCTGGGCACTGGAGCACCCTAGACTCTTAGTCCTGGGTGACTTCAATGTCCATGCTGATGACGCGACCGCCACGCAGGCAATGGACCTGGTGACGTCCATGGCGGCGCTGGGACTCTCCCAATATGTTACGGCCCCCACTCACCGAGCAGGGAACATGCTCGATCTGATCTTCGTGGCGGGGGTTACAGTGGACCAAATTATGGCTACAACTGTACCATGGTTGGACCACCATGTTCTGAAGGCCCATGTGAACGTTCTGAAGGCCCATGTGAACGCCCGACCCTGTTTGGGCGGCGAGCATATTTTAGCTCGTCCACGGAGCCAAATGGACTCTCAGAGGCTTCAGATGGCTCTGCGGGAACCTATGCCCCCTGGCGGCTCGCTGGATGAGCTAGTCGAGGATTGGCACGGCCGACTATTGGCAGCCATCAACAAGATCGCTCTCCGATGCCCTCTGCGCCCTCATACTAAGTGGGCTCTTTGGTTTACTCAGGAGCTGCGGCTGATGAAACGAAGGTTCAGACAACTAGAGAGACATTGGTGACGCACTTGCAACGAAGCAACAAGAGCATCTCATAGGACATTTATGAGATCCTATGAGATGGCAGTCAAAGCTGCTAAGAGAGAGTTCTATGCGGCCACGGTTGCGTCTGCTAGCTTACACGCGGCACAATTGTTGAGAACTATTCGATCATTAACAGAACTGCCACAGGGCAGACCAAATGCTAGGGAATTGGATATCGGCTGTGAGGTTTTTGTGAGCTATTTTGCAGATAAAGTCGCTCCGCAGCAACCTCCCCGCCACAGTTGAGACAGTGAGGAAACTCGAGGCTCCATGCACGTCTTATGGTTCCATTCTGGATTACTTCAGTCCACTCAGCCTTGAGGAAGTTGACAGACTGCTCTCAACAGTATGCCCAACCATGTGCAGCCTTGATCCGTGCCCTTCATGGCTTATAACAGCTGGCCATGAGGGGTTTTGAGGTGCCCTCAGGGATATTATCAACAAGTCCCTCACTGTTCCCGGGAGCACTCAAGGAAACGTTGGTCCGCCCTCTCTTGAAAAAACCATCTCTGGACCTGGCTGAATTGGCCAGCTATTGGCTGGTCTCAAATTTGCCCTATTTGGGCAAATTACTTGAGAGAGCGGTGGCGATTCAGTTACAGAACTTTATGGATGACACTTCCATGCTAGACCCTTTCCAGTCTGGCTCCCGTCTGGGCCATGGGACGGAGACGGCACTGGTCGCCCTCACAGACGACCTCCGGAGGCACCTGGATCGGGGCGGCACGGTGGTACTGTTGCTGTTAGACCTGTCAGCGGTGTTCAACACGGTCGACCAACAGTTACTGATCCACCGCCTTGCCGACACAGAGATTCAGGGGCTCGCCTTGCAATGGCTTGCTACCTTTCTCCAAGGTCGGTGGCGCTAGGGGAGCAGATGGCCCAGAGGCACCCGCTGACTTGGGGGATCCCCCAAGGGGCGGTGCTATCCCCAATGTTATTTAACATCTACATGCGCCCCCTTGCTCAGATTGCTCAGAGGCATGGGCTAGGGTGTCACCAATATGTGAATGACACCCAGCTATATCTGTTGTTGGGCGGCCAGTCCGACTCTACCCCAGAGGACCTGGATCGTGCGCTTCAGGATGTGGTGGGCTGGCTGAGACTGAGCCGATTGAAATTGAATCTGACGAAGACGGAGGTCCTGTGCCTAAGTCAGACTGGGTCGGGGTTAGGGATCCCACTACCAACCTTCGATGGGGCACCATTGGTGCCAGCGCTGAGGGTCAGGAGTTTGGATGCCACCTTAACAATGGAGGCCCAGGTAGCAGCCACCGCCAAGGCAGCCTTTTACCATCTACGGCTGATTAGGCAGTTAGTTCCCTTCCTTGAATGCAATGACCTGGCAACAGTGATCCATGCAATGGTCACTTCGAGATTGGACTACTGCAACGCTCTCTACATGGGGCTGCCCTTGTCCCAAATCTAAAAGCTGCAGCTGCTGCAACCATCAAGGCCCATGCTAAATTACCAGCATTAAGACAACTGGATACTGGTCTAAACTCCAGTAAACACCATCTCTATCAATTGTACTTTATGTATATTAGGGTTTGAATTTTACACTATGCATTTATGCATTTGTACTTCATGGTATTTTAGTCTATGTATTTGTAATCTGTGTATTGCATTGTATATGCATTGCACTGTGATCTATGTATTTAATCTATGCATTTGTATTTTATGGCATTTTAATCTGTGTACGCCGCCTTGAGCCTGCATGTGCAGGCAAGGCGGGATAGAAATCTAAAATAATAAATAAATAAATAAATAATAAAGATCTGTAAACATACAACAGCCATGAAACTCAGTTTTGAAGATATACTAAAGGAAGATCCAAATTCTTACCCTGTGTCTTCATATGAAACACACAGAAATGTATGTGTGGGGGGCCTCTTCCCAAGGGAGACACACAGCTGCTGGTTTCGTAGTTATAGGTAACTACTTTGGTCTCGTAGTTATAGGTATCACTGTTTCCTGTCTCATTCTTGCAAGCTGTGGACCCCAATTATCTGGCTGGGTTTTCTTCATTACTTATATGTTCTCCATAATCTATAGCCACATTTTACTCTTTGTCAATAATAAGATTTTTAGAAGACCCTTTATTTCCGGTTTCTTGGACTGAGTTGGATTTAGAGTGCTTTGTAAATGGGAAGCTATTTCACACTGATAGATTGCGGTTGCTTTCCATTGTAAAAGGTATTGGATGGCAAAGAAGAAGTTGAGAAACAGCACCGGGAGAGCATTAAGCAGCTAAATAGTTTGGTTGAACGGCAGGAGAAGGACCTTAGCAGACTCCAGGTGGAAGTAGAAGAGCTTGAAGAGAGGAACCGGAGTGTCCAAGCAGCCCTTGATAATTCATATCGGTAGGGATACTTCTGCAACAATAGATGAATTCAGATTTTAATATACTAAGTTGAAATCTGTCCATTAGTGTACTGTCAACTGTATTTTCTGTAGTATTCTAAAATATGTGCATGTTTTTATGTTCTAAAATCATATTTTTTCAGAGATCTTGCAGATCTTCATAAAGCTAACGCTACAAAGGACAGTGAGGCACAAGAAGCAGCGTTAAGTTGTGAAATGAAAGCTAAGGAGGAGCTTGGCTTAGCTTTGGAGAAGGCCCAAGAGGAAGCTCGTCAGCAACAAGAAGCTTTAGCAATTCAGGTTGGGCACAACAACTGACATACGTATTTTTGACAAAAGTTGGTACGCTGGTGTGTTCTCTAACATTTAAAAAACTTGAACCACAGCAGCACAAACTCTAGTTTGCCTTTCTCGCTGAAAATCAAGGGAAATTGCAACCAAAAAATTCAGGAACAACAATCCGATATGTTGAACTAACAAAATTAGAGAATGTACTAATACAGCATTACAGAAGTGGAGAGTAGTGCAGCAGAACATCATACTGCACACAGCAGAAATAGAGCTGGGTTGAAGCATGATTACAGAACTGGAAATCACAGTTACCAGCAATGTTCCCTCTAAACTGTGGAGTCTTGTGAGAAAAAATTCTACCTTGTGAGCTACTGGTATTAAAGTTATGAGCGAGAGATTTGGTTACTGCATAAATTAGTTTGCTCTGGAGGCATCCTTCCTGAGCTGAGACAACAATGTGTGAGCCAGAGGCTAAAAAACTGTGAGCTAGCTCACGCTAACTCAGCTTAGAGGGAACACTGTGCTTCCAAAGCAATTTTTTTAAATATTTAGAGATCTGATTGAGTGCATACCTGGCATAGTCATTCACAGCTTGGGACTGATGAAAGGCATATTTTTGAATTGCACGGAATGAGGGCTGACTAATAAGGTAAGGCAAGGCAGTGGTGGATTTCAGGCTGTGAGGGTAGTAGTCATGGTTTCCCCTTGTGAAACAATGTGGCAAGCTTCATGTACCTAGTAAGGCTTCCAAAACTCTCACCCCATTGAGCCTCCACTGCTCAGAGTGCCCCTGAAATGCTGCAAGTGTGAGGAGCAAAGGATAAGAGGGAAATGGGCCATCTTGCCAAAATGCTATTATGAAGGAACCAGATTTAGATCAGGGTGAAGTAAGTTGCGTTTATATACTTGAGGCTTTAACTGAAGAATTTCTTTTTGTCAGTCAGATCATTCATGCAGCGATTAAAAAAAATTCCTGTTAAACACAATGTCTGTTCCAAGTGTAAGTGCAAACTGGAGTTTCAGTATATCACTGATATATGGATGAAAGGACCAAGTAATAGTGGTTTTGTGTGTTTAGTGCAACGTACTATATCTTCATTCCTGTTTATGCAGGTGGCAGATTTAAGAGTGGCCCTGCAGCGTGCAGAGCAGCAGACAGCTAGAAAAGAAGATTATTTGCGCCAAGAAATTGCTGAACTGCAAGAGGTACACTAGAAATTACTTCTGTATGATGTCAAACTGTCTGTAGTGTTTTGCATTCCCTACAACTGTTTTTATTCACACACAGTTAATTTTTTAATTTCCTTCCTGCAAGGTAGAACAGGGAGGAATGAGTTTTAAAGAGTTGTTAGGTTTTTTTTTTGTATGAACAGGGTTATAGTGTCTGAAGGCTACACTTTTAAGCTGACCAGAGAGCTAGCTGTATATTCCTTTGCATGCACATGCATGTAGACAGGTAACTCTCACATCCCTACCCCCCCTCCCATCAGCTCCAGTTTGTTGGGGACTTGTTGCAATCATTTTTTAAGAAGATGCTTACTACTTTGAGTGAAAGGGGCCACACATCTGAGCCACACATCTGAGGTTCCTTATCTGTGTGAAACTGTACGGTCTGCACCATATTGGAGTCTTAATTGGCTAACACTGGAAGGTTGAATGTCTCTTAATGCACTCTTAAGAGAGCAGGGCCAGTGGTGTCCACTTTATTGCAGTACTCTTCAGCATTTAATACAGTGGTTTTCAGAACTTGTGCTTAGACCCACCCCTCGTTCTGAAGCTGCTCCATCTTTTGAATCCCCTTTCCTCCACTGCAGCATGTAAGAATCTCTGTTTATCAGATGAGTGACTTTATGGAGTTCCCTTGTTGCAGATTAAGATCATCTCCCATTTGTTCCTCCAAACTCTAATCAGCTGTTTATATGTATAGTTCTCCCTCTGAGGTGGAGGACATCTTGTGGGTGACTCAGGGAGGCAGGACTAATTTCAATTACTTCCTGTTTCCTGTAGTGGGAGTCACCCTAGGCTCAGTTCTTTTCCTGTCTCAGAAGGGAGAGCAGCTAGATGTAGCCTCTACCTAACCCTATCTTTTTGAGTTAACGTACTTTCACTTTCTCCTTCCATCTTTGCTGTTCCCTCTCTCTGAAGAAACTTTAAAAAACAAAACAAGAAACCTTTTCTTCTTCCTTCCTATATGTTATCCTCTCTTCTTCCCCCCCTCCTTTGGAGGTTGAGCATTATTGGGCTGGTTGCTCTTTTAAACGGGAGGGGATCTCCCAGACCGCCTTCCATGGCATCAAGAGAGGATAGCAATGGATTTCTCTCCACTCTGGAGATAGACGCTGCTGGGATCCCTGGAGACAAAGAGACGGTGCGGCAAAAAAGAGGGTCATGGCGGTGGCCGACGCTCAACGAGCAGAGCAAGGCGAGGATGGCGTTCCAAAGTGCGCCAAACAGCTGCACAACCCTGCAGCATTTACGGAGCCCGCACCAGCCTCAGCGGCCATTTTGGAGTCCACTGGCCACTCTATGCTTTAAGACGGGAATGGCGAGCAGAGCCTAATCCCGCACATAGTGCACCCAGAGACCTATAGTTCAATGGGTTCATCGAGCTAGGCGTGATTGTGCCGATAATTCTCAAGGGGACGAGGAAGATGATGAGTTGCATAGCGGTAATGTTGGCAATCCCAGGTCTGTCCCCTTATTTCCAAATGTGATGGCCTTCTTTATAAGAGCCATGGGGGAGGAAATAGCACATTTCTGCTGATCAGGGGGCCATGAGGCTACTATATCCCCCTCCCCTCCTCCTCTCCTTGGAGGTGCAAGAACAGAGGCAGCTGGCCCACGAAAGCTGCACAAAAAGGGTCCCCCAAGGAGCACTGCCTATTTGATCTGCCTTCACGTGAGAGGGATAGCCTCTCACATGTCTCTAGTGAAAAGGAGGGGGGGAATTTTCATGTAATGACGATGAATGGGGAAAATGATTGTCTCAGACCAGTCCTTTAGATATTTCAAGGGCGAGGTTTTTCAGTATTCGCTGTCTATCAGCACTCAATATATAGTGACCCCAAAAGGCAGGGGACAAGAGTGCTAATGCCCAAGGGCAGAAAGATGGCACAGAGCTCATTGATTTCTTTCCTTCAGCTGATTTCTCCAAAAGAGCCTTCCCCTTCCCCTTCCCTGATTTCTATGTGAAGGCAGAGTCGGCAAAGCCAATAACCATTTCCAAGGGTTGTTAAAAAGTTGTACCCTTTGATATCATCTGCTTTGGATCTTTTGCAGGTACCTGCACCAGCGACTGCCCTTCAGTCCTTTGGGTTGCTCTCTGAAGACGGACATGAGGCCACTTCCATGGCAATCAATATGCCAGCTGCAGCATCCACAGTGTCTAAAGCAACCATTGTGTGGGTGCATAAATTGATACAGATGTTACCAGGCAGCAACCGCAGACTACTGGAGGGTGCCAGTAGGATCTTGAAAGCCATCTCCTATACTGCCGATGCCACACTAGACACCATGGTCTTTGCTTCCAGGGTGATGGCATCAGCCGCCACCACATCGTCTAAGAGTTTGGCCTACAGATTACCAATCTAATGCCATCGTCACAGCATACCCATTTCAGGGAGACAAGCTCTTCGGGGATCCACTGGAAACAAATATACAAAGAAAGAAATCTTAGTGGAAACCTGTAACAAGAAGAAGACTCTACCCAAGGCTGTACAGCTTGGGGGATAAGACGGCAGCAGGCCCCTCTTCTTTTCGTTCATACCATACACTACCCAGGTTTCCGCAAGACAACAGAAGACCCTCATGGGGTGGCAACAATCAGCCCTTTCGTTACAGAGGCTTCCATAACAGGTTCCAGTGGCGACAGACTGGACAAAAGGGGATCGGGACCCCGAAGCCTCAAAGGTATGACTATCTGAATCCACTGGTGGTGGTGGGGCGTCTGCTACATTTCATCCAAGCATGGTCTGCCTCCCATCCTGACTTCTGGACAAAGACTTCGTCACAGAAGGATACAAGATAGAATTTCATTCAATTTCACCTCAGCGTTTCATCGTCTCTCCTATACACAAAAACCCAATAAAGAGAGACAGAACCAGTTCCAAGCCCTGCCCTTTGGCTTCTCATCAGCTCCCTGGGTGTTTACAAAGGTCCTGGTTCATCTGGCCATTTGTCATCGAGAACAAGGGATTCACATTCACAGTGCTTGCAAGACTTTGGGTTCCTGGTGAACATGCAGAAAAGCTCTCTTGACTCTCACACAGCGTCTGGAACACTTGGAGTGGTGATGGACACTCGAGCTACAAAGCTTTATCTTCCTGTCAAAAAGGCCAGAAAGATCAAAGAGTAGGTTAACCAAATTATTCAAGCCAGGACTTCACCCTGACCAAAATGATGGGCCTCATGGTCGTGGCTTTTGACATGCTACAATGGGGAAGGTTTCACTCCAGACAACTACAACTATTTTTACGTCCATACCAAAACTCTTTTGTCTTACGGATAGATCTTTCCTCCAGATCTATGACAAATCACTTATTGGAAATTCAGGCGATAGAACTGTCCCTGTAAACAATCAAGAGACTGGGGTCTACTCCATCTTCTTCACAGTCCCCAAAAAGAACGAGGATTGGAGGGCTATCCTAGATTGAAATACTTACACAGATATGTCGAACCCAGACACTTTCGCATGGAGACCCTCAGATCCATTGTGGAATCCTTACAACCCGGGGAGTTCCTCTCCTCCATCAACTTGGCAGAGGAATACATGAACGTTCCAATCTTCTTACACCATCAAAGATTCCCACGTTTCTGCGTGGGGGAGACTCATCTTTAGGTGAAATTAAGTCTGCACTGGTAGATCAAGTTGAACACTCTGTCTCAAGGCAAGTCCCTTTGGATCCAGGACCAGATCAAAATTTTCTATGACACCAGTCTATCAGACTGGGGGGGGGGGGCACTTTACTCCATCAACCAGTGTAGGACAGATGGTCCATAGCAGAAAGGAAACTGCCAATCAATCTCTTGGAGCTTCGAGCCATTAGGCTGGCCCTTCAACACTTCGCCCCTCAGATCAGGGGGATCCACATCCTTGTTCGGATGAACAACATCTCAGTGAAGGCTTGCCTCATCGAATGGGGGTTCCAGGTCCTTAGCCCTACACAGGGAAGCAACTCAGTTATTGAATTGGGCAGAATTCAATCTGACATCGATCAGGGCAGAGTATGCGAAGGGAGTCATCAACACCAAAGCTGATTGGCTGAGCTGCCAGACAGTCCAGGAGGGCGAATGGTCCCTACAGAAGAGAGTTTTTTCGGCTCATAGTGACGACACTGGGAACTCCATGGTATTTGCCTCTCTGCTCAGCAACCAACTGAACAGATTTTACATCAGATATTTTCATCCCCAGGCGGAGGCCACGGATGCCCTTCTGTTCACTTGGCACGAGGGGCTCTTCTATACATTTCCTCCTCTTCCTATACTCCCCAAGCTTCTCTGGAGGATACGAGTTCTAAGGGCAGAGATCATAGTGGTGGCACCATACCAGCATTGTCATCCTTGGTTCATGTTGCTACAGGAGATGGTGGTGACTCCTCCTCTAACCATTCCAGTCTCAGAAGACATGCTGCTTCAAGGTTCAATTTAGCATCCCAGGCCAGGGTGGTTCTGCTTAACCGCATGGAGACTGAAAGGGAGTAACTATCAAAACTAGGCTACAAAGAGCCAGTCATCAATATGATCATGGCCTCTAGAGGCCGTCTACCTCAAGGTTCTACAATACTACTTGGAAGACCTTTGTTCGATGGGCTCAGTGGAAGAAGGCTGACCCATTGCATCCAGAAATTAGATCACTACTGGAGTTCCTACAGGACAGTCTAGTAAATGGTCTCAGGGCAGCGACCCTCAAGAAACAGATGGTGACCCTGGCTTTGGTCCTGCCCCGGTACAATTGCCTTAACATCTCTCAGCACTCTCACATTCGTCATTTCCTCAGAGGAGCATCATTCAAGGATTCTCCACAGAGACATAGGTTTATAACTTGGAAGCTTAATACTGTTCTCACAGCTCTTATGATGGAACCCTTTGAGCCAATGTAGCACATTCTGCTCAAATTCCCGAGGATGAAAACTTTGTTCCTGGTAGCCATTACTTCAGCCAGGTGGATTTCGGAACTAGGCATACTGTCAATTCAGTCGGAGCTTTGTTTTTCACAAAGACAAGGTAGTTCTGAGAACAGATTCCACCTTTTTGCCAAAAGGTCAATACTAAGTTTCACAGATCTCAAGAGATTTGTTTGCCATCATTTTCTCCAAATTCAACCCATCTGGAGGAAAACGTTTGACATACACTGGATGTGAGGAGAGCGCTCAATGCTATGTTCTCAGAATGGCCTCTTTCAGACAGACAGAAGCTATGTTCGTTAATATTTCTCCTCTTCACAGAGGGAGAAAGATGTCTAACTCTGCCATAAGCAACACTATGAGGTCCTGCATTACTGAAGCCTACAGGAGTATGAAACGAGTTCCTGCAGGTATCAGGGCCCACTCTCTTCGCACTACTGCAACGAATGTGGCCTTTGCCAACAGGGCATCGGTGGAGGAAGTCTGCAGGGCTGCTACGTGGTCTTCGTTATCCACATTCATCAGGCATTACAAGATATGTATGACTCTGCTGATGCAACATTCGGATGGAGAGTGCTGCAGTCTGTTCTAACTCTTGATGACGACCACCCTCCCCAAAATTAGGGACACTGCTCTGGGAGGTCCCGCAAGATGTCCTCCACCTCAGAGGGAGAATGGCCATTGGTTACTCATCGTGAAGGGTCCTTCTCCTCTGAGGCTTGGAGGACATCTTGGCCCTTCCAGATCATCATTTCTTCTATCTACTATGCTGTTCTTTCACACTCTAATTATTATTATTATTACCTTTTTCTTCCTGTTCCAATGTTTGTGATTTTGGCTATACTCTTGTTGTTGATGTTCAAGTTCTCTTTTTTATAGTGGTTAAGTTAGTGTATTGCTTTTGGAGCACCAGAACTGAGCCTAGGGTGACTCCCACTACAGGAAACAGGAAGTAATTGAAATTAGTCTTACCTCCCTAAGTGATGGATAGGAATCACCCACAAGAGGTCCTCCAAGCCTCAGAGGAGAAGGACCCTTCACGGTGAGTAACCAATGACCATTCTCCACTTCTTTTGGTCTCAAGTTCCATTTTCAGTCTCAGGTGTGGTCACCTGCTGAGGTCCTCCTCTGTGAGCCCCAGCCTCGTTGCTACTAGAAAGATGCTTCTTTCTACAGTGGCTCCTCATCTACAGAATGTTCTCCTAGCAGCTCTTAGAGGCTTAGAGGGGAAGGCTTATATATTTATCCAGTATTTTTAAAGAAAAGCTTTATTTTGCTTGCTTGCCTGACAGAGGACTAAAGTAACATGTCAGTTTGAAGAGGTAGACAAACAGTAATAAAACAGTACAAAGGACAAGAACCTCTACATTTCAACCTGCCTGGGGAAATAAAGGGCTATATGCTATCCAGTGCCAGTACAAGATGGTGATGGAGGTGGATCTTTTCTGTCTTTGTAGTTTTCTTTAGCAGGTACCTGTGAAAAGCCTGGGGGACTTGTGTTGGTGAAATGCTGTACCACGCAGATAGCTGCATTGAGATGGGGAAAGTGAGCAGAATTCTCCATCTCTTTCTGGCCCCTTGGGTCAGCCAAAGCAGCAGGGAGGGAGGTGGGGCCATTGTACCTGCTATCCCTTCTCACGGCAGTTCTTCAGGTTTCATGGCTTTCCATCCAAGCAGGGCCATCTGCTTGCTCTTCAGCATTATCTTTTCACAGCTCAGATGTAGCTGCTGGAAGAAGGGGGAGACAAGAAAAATTCACTCATGCAAGCATCTCCAGTGGTGCATGGCATCTAGACCAAAGTTTTTAAATGCTGTACCTAGATTCTGTGTAGTAAAATAAGCCCAATTACTCCTTTCCATTCCCCTGACAAATAGAAGGAAAGAAATTATTGGGAGTCAGTCAATATGTGCATATTTTTGTTTTATCTAGATACAAGGTTCCTCTTGGCAAGGAATCTTTCTTTAAAAAAACAAATATAGTTTTATAGGATACTACTTGCAATTTTATTTTAAACAAAAAATTGACAGCTAATATCGGTTCTGGCATAATATTTTGCTTGTTAAATTGTGGCGAACTGTTAAATGTTTATATTTGTGCTCTTCTAGGGCTTCACTTATCCCATTTCTGATTTTAGAGACTTCAAGAAGCAGAGACTCGCAATCAAGAGCTCAGCCAAAGTGTCACCTCTGCTACAAGGCCACTTTTGCGGCAAATAGAGAACCTACAGGTGACCTTGGGAGCACAGACCACGTCTTGGGAGAAGCTAGAGAAAAATCTTTCTGATAGGCTGGGTAAGGCAAAAGATTTATCAGTTTGATAAGAAGATCAGGGAGGATTTTTCATGTAATGGGGACACCAAGAACTTCCACTGAAAGCATAAAATTAAGAAGCTAAATTCTGATTAAAATTTCTGTTAAAAATTTTAAGATCTTGATTCAAATATATGTTCCTGAAAGTAACAGTCCATGTGTTTATCCAAGTGTATACATAAACATGCAGGATGATTATTATTGTTATTAACAATAATAATTTCATTTATGCCCTAGTTTTCTCACTGAAACTCAAGGCGGATTACAAAATACAAAAGACACCTCAGTCAGTCAGGAAAGATCTCCAGAAACAATGCAGTAGGACTAGGTTAAATAACAATAACTGCATGTAGTGAAGGAGCAACAGACTCATGGCAACCCCAGGACCATGGGGCTTCCGAAGCAAGAACGTAAGAACATAAGAACATAAGAGATGCCAATGTTGGATCAGGCCAAAGGCCCATCCAGTCCAACACTCTGTATCCCACAGTGGCCAGAAATACCAGTGCCATCAGGAGGTCCACCAGTGGGGCCAGGACATTAGAAGCCCTCCCACTGTTGACCCCCCCCAAGCACCAAGATGACAGAGCATCACTTGCCCCAGAGTCCCTATCTATACCTTGTGGCTAATAGCCACTGATGGACCTCTGCTCCATATGCTTATCTAATTCCCTTTTGAAGCCGTCCATGCTTGTAGCTGCCACCACTTCCTGTGGCAGTGAATTCCAAGTGTTAATCACTCTTTGGGTGAAGAAGTACTTCCTTTTATCCGTTCTAACCCGACCGCTCAGCAATTTCATGGAGTGCCCACGGGTTCTTGTATTGTGAGAAAGGGAGAAAAGTACCTCTTTCTCTACCTGCTCTTTCCCATGCATAATCTTATAAACCTCAATCATGTCACCCCTCAGTCGTCGTTTCTCCAAGCTAAAGAGCCCTAAGCGCCTTAACCTTTCCTCATAGGGAAAGTGTTCCAACCCTTTTATCATTCGAGTTGCTCTTTTCTGCACTTTTTCCAAAGCTATAATATCCTTTTTAAGGTGTGGTGACCAGAATTGCACACAGTATTCCAGATGAGGTCGCACCATTGATTTATATAGCGGCATTATGATATTGGCTGATCTGTTTACAATACCCTTCCTAATAATCCCCAGCATAGCATTGGCCTTCTTTATTGCAGTCACACACTGTCTCGACATTTTCAGTGAGTTATCTACTACAACTCCAAGATCTCTCTCTTGATCTGTCTCTGCCAGTTCAGACCCCATCAACGTGTATTTATAGTTAGGATTTTTGGCTCCAATGTGCATCACCTTGCACTTGGCCACATTGAACCCCATTTGCCATGTTGACGCCCACTCGCCCATCTTTGACAGATCCCTTTGGAGTGCCTCACAATCCTCACTGGTTTTCACCACCCTGAACAACTTCGTATCATCCGCAAATTTAGCCACTTCACTGCTTACTCCCAACTCCAAATCATTAATGAACAAGTTAAAAAGCAGTGGACCAAGTACTGATCCCTGTGGTACCCCACTGCTTACACCCCTCCACTGGGAGAACTGCCCATTTATACTCACTCTCTGTTTTCTATTAATTAGCCAGTTTTTGATCCATAAAAGGACTTGTCCTTTTATCCCATGATTTTTGAGCTTACTTAGGAGCCTTTGATGAGGAACTTTATCAAAAGCTTTCTGGAAGTCAAGGTAAACAATATCTATTGGATCCCCCTTGTCCACATGTTTGTTCACCCCCTCAAAGAACATTAACAGGTTAGTGAGACAAGATCTTCCCTTACAGAACCCATGTTGAGTCTGCCTCAATAGGTTTTGTTCATCTATGTGCCTACTAATTCTTTCCTTAATAATGGTTTCCACCAATTTACCCGGTATCGACGCGACGTCAGACTGACTGTAATTTCCCGGATCTCCTCTGGAACCCTTTTTAAAGATGGGAGTGACATTAGCTACCTTCCAGTCCTCAGGAATGGAGGCTGATTTTAAGGAGAGATTACATATTTTTGTCAGGAGATCCACAAGTTCACAATTGAGTTCTTTCAGAACTCTCGGATGTATGCCATCTGGGCCTGGTGATTTATCAGTTTTTAAGTTGTCTATCAGTTTAGGGACCTCCTCTCTCGTCACCTCAATCTGACTCAGGTCTTTCAACACCCCTCCCGAACTCAGCGGCTCTGGAGTGGGCAAGCACCTCTCATCTTCCACAGTGAAGACGGAGGCAAAAAATGCATTTAGCTTCTCAGCCATTTCCCTATCATCCTTCAGTACTCCTTTTATCCCTTGGTCATCCAAGGGCCCCACTGCCTCCCTGGCTGGTTTCCTGCTTCTAATGTATTTGAAGAAAGTTTTATTGTTGGTCTTTACATTTTTTTGCTATATGCTCCTCATATTCCCTTTTTGCCTGCCTGACCACAGACTTGCATTTTATTTGCCATAGCCTGTGTTCTGTTTTATCAGCCTCACTGTGACTAGCTTTCCACCGCTTAAAGGAATCCTTTTTACCTTTTACAGCTTCCATTACAAGAGAGGAGCAAAGATGGTTTGCCATTGCCTTCCTCTACATAGCAATCTCTGTCTTCCTTGATGGTTTTCTGTCAAAGTCCTACCTATGGTCAACACTGATTAACTTCCAAGCTCTGATGAGATTGGGCTAGGCTGGGCTATTAAGTTGCTAGGTCTATGTACATGTAAGTGCCATCAAGCTCGCAACCAATTTACAGCTACCCCTGCAATGGGTTTAAAGGCAAGTGAGAAACAGCAATGGTTTGCTGTTGTCTTTCTCTGTACAGTCTTCCTTGGCAATCTCCCATTCAAGTGCTGACCATGCTTAGCTTCCGAGATCTGATGAGATGGAGCTGTACTGTACCATTCCACATCCCCCTCCTAGGGTCACAGAACGGAAAATCTGGCATCTGTGTTGCGGTAGTACACTGATTTGACTGGCTAGGATATGCATGTGTATGATCAAAAAGAACTTCCATATTCAAGGTTTGTGTGTGTGTTCCCACGTTTCATCCTACAATATCAAATGTTGCTCCACAAGATCCCTGGTTTTTAGGAACAATCTGGAGAAGAGTGTGTATGTGTATGTAGACGGCTGGAACAAATTGTGTAGGTGTTTTGGACCTTGGTCATTGTAAATAAAGTTTGATAAAGTAGGAGTAGGGAAAATACATTCAAAATGGAATGTGTCTAGTAAGCCAAATTATTTTGTAAGGGAGGACAGAGAAATAAACATATAGTCTGTCATTCAGCAATGAAACTTTCAACTGATTAGTAATAATGCAAACATCTCTATAAATTTATGAAAAATGCTGAGTGTTTTTTGCTGTTACTCCAAACAACAGATGCCTAAATGAAACATTTAGCAGTCCAATGCATTTTTATTGTTAGGGGAATCTCAAACTGCCCTAGCGGCCCAGGCGGAAAGAGAACGCGCTGCTACAGAAGAACTTCTTTCCAATAAAATCCAGTTATCTTCTGCCGAATCACAGAATAGTCTCCTCAGACAAGAAAATAGCCGCCTTCAAGCTCAGCTAGAAGCAGAGAAAACCAGGCTCAAGAAACTTGAGAATGAAAACAATCGGTAAATTACTTTTAAAAATGTATACTTCCTCTAGGAGATATGCATGTTTTGAGTAGCCAAGGTGGAAAGTTAGCATTATCTGTCACTTTCAAAACTAGGTCCTTTTTAATTTTGTTGGGAACATTTGATTGAAGGCAGTAGAAAGCAGAAAGGATTGTACCATTAACTGGCAACATAATAAAAATCAGTCTGGTAGAGAACCATTCCTGAATGCTGATGCTGTGGATTTACCAACCAGTCGTCTTAGAAATTAAACCCATTTGTAGTGAAGGTCACACAAATTGGTTGTGTATCTCATTGATGACCAAACTGTGTCAAAGTGAAGATTATAATAGGTGTGTCCTACGTGGGTCTAAATTTTGTATCAACTTGCTTATGAGGCCTTTCTGCACACTAATAATATGGATCGTTCATCCTGTAGATAAATAACCAGAGACAGACACAGAGATGAATTGTCTTTTTCTTAAAATTCTGTTGTATGAACTAACAATAGAAATACATTTTATTGATTTTTTTTCTACAGACTTTTCTTTCTCTTTAACACAGGTATGAAGTTGAGCTTGAAAATCTTAAAGAAGAATATATTAAAACTGCTGAAGAGGCAAAGAAAGAAAAGGTTTGTTTAAGTCCTTGATATAATATAACTTTAGTATAATATAAAGTTTCCATTGAGTTAAGATAATGTGTTACTCTCTTTAGACGCTGTTAGCTACTCAGTTAGAAATGGAGAAAATGAAAGTAGAACAAGAAAAAAAGAAAGCAATCTTTGCACAAGAAACAGCAAGAGAAAAGGTACTTTTCCATTCCTGAATCTAACTCGGAGTAAACAATTGTGAGCTTAGATGGACCAGTGGTTTGACTGTGTACAAGATAGCTTCATGTGTTCGTATGATACTTTGTTTTGTGACCTTTGTTTCCCTGGGTATCTGCTTTCAGTGACCTAAGTCCTACTTTTTGTGCATGGCTTACTCCTTCCTTTTCCGTTGGTCCTCTTGTCTATGAACACTGTCTTTGGTCCTCTTATTTTTTGTCTTGATTACATTTAGGAATGTTTAATTCCCCCCCCCCCCCCCGGTTCCTAATTAAGGTACATTCACGGGGGCATGATTGGAAAAAAAACCTGTTTATGTTTACCAAGAGCCATATTGCCCCAGGGTAGGGTTGCCAGCCTCCAGGTGGGGCCTGGGGATCTCCCACTTTTACAACTGATCTCCAGCTGACAGAGATCAGCTCCCCTGGAGAAAGACTGCTTTGAAGGGTGGACTCTATGGCATTGTACTATGCTGATGCCCTTCCCCTCCGCAAACCCTGCCCTCTCCTGGCTTCACCCCCAAAGTCTCCAGGTATTTTCCAACCCAGACCTGGCAACCCTACCCCAGGGAGGCAATTTTCAAATCATGGGGTTATACAGAACGTGAGGTGGGAGCATTTGGGAACTTAGGCAGCCTCATTCTCCTCTTTGCAGTGGCTTTTGACAACCAGTGGAGATGAGTAGTTTTATACCGGTCTGTAGATAAAATATCAGATCTTGAGTTTTTCTCACAGGCCTTTTAAAAAGTGGTACGCAGCAGATGGGAATTCAGCTTGGCATGAAGAAGTTGGCTGATTGGCCTCAGGCACATGAGTCTCATTGAATACATGCCTGAGATACATGCATACAATACGCAGATCATAACTATACCTATGTAACTAAAATTACCTTGTCTAGAGTACCCTTATTATGACCTAATTTTTTCCTTGTGGCTTGGAGATGTCTGATGATCTTCTATACTTGGTGGTTGGTAGTGGATTAAAGGTTAACAACCAGTGTCTTAATCTGCTTGCAAAATACTATGGATTCCTTGAATTGACAAATATACAAAGAATCTTATAGGCATAAGCTATGGATCTACCTATAGGTTTGAGATGCTTGCGAGACTTCAGGGGTTCATTCTCTTGTGTGGATACTAGTCATTTTTTAAAACTAAATCCACAAAACTGAGTGAGAATAAGTTACATTACGAAGGCTGTTATGTTATTTAAACAATTCAAAATTGGCCCATCCGGACTGTAAGAGCAGAACCTGTGCTTTATTATACCTTTGCCCTCATCCTGATGCAAGTAAGGCATGAATTTGTGCTCATTCAGAAAATCACACTAACCCATGTTCTTTTTTTCTGGATATTACATGTTTCCCTCAAGGAGCGCAAATTATTTACTCAGTCAACAACAGAAACAGTCTCAAGTACTCCAACGCTGTCACGTTCAAGCTCCGTGAGTGGGGTTGATATGGCAGGGCTCCAGGCCTCCTTCATATCCCAGGTACTGTAACACTTTTGCACTCGCTGCTTCTGAGTGGGATTTACTGTAGATCACGATGTCTTTCTGTTAGTATTTTAGTTATATCCAGCTAAGCTGTCTGGGAAATATGAGAATGCTTAA